>NW_027078036.1:300000-405000 GCF_963930625.1 Muntiacus reevesi | reverse complement strand
GCCTCTGGTGCTGCTGCCCCATGAAGGGGCAGGCTGCGGTGTGTGTCTAGACATGCCCGGTCGCCTCGCTAGGCTCTTACCCCTAGCGCTTTTCCCCTGAGCTTGACCTAATTTAAGGCCTACTCAAAGGGGAGGTGCTGGCATGGGCTGTTTTCACACAGTCAGAGCCTGGAGCTCAGACAGCTTGGTCACAGGGAAATGCAGAGCAAGTGTCCACACACCCAGGCCAAGGCAGAATCACATGACCATGTCTCTTCCTGCCCCCTACACTGTCAGAGATCTTGGGTGAGCCAGAGTCTGTCACGCCATCTCCTGCCCAAACCCAGCAGCAGCGCCTGTGTGTGATGGGGCAGGGCCGACCTAGGGGCACAGTGGGCCACTTACTCTCCCTACTGCCCTGAGGCTGCTGGGCCAAAGAGGCCTTGGACATCGACCCCCTTGCTGGCCTCTTACCTCTGACCAGGCCATCCGGGCTCCAGGCCCTTGGAGTGTGGAGAGAGCCCCTGCCAGAAATCTCCCCTCCAACTAGGCCTCAAATGAGGCCCAGGAACCAGGGGAAAAGCACTCAGGGAAGGAGCCTGAGGAGGTGCCTCAGCATATCTGGACACACTTCCTGCAGCCTGCCCCTTCGTGGGCAGTTCCCCGGAGGCCAGGAATGTCTGGGCAAGTCTGGCCTGGGACAGGTTCCATGCTGGAATCTGCCTGTTGTCTGTGGGGCCTCTGAGCAGAACCAGCTCTTTGCTGCTGGAAGACCTCCCCGGCTGATTCAAAGGCCAGTTTGCAAGCACTCTCCCCGAGCGAGTCCCACAATTGCCGCAAGCTGCGCACTCTGCTCACAGGCCGGGAGAAAAATGCTTCGGGGTAGTCCTCTCTCAGGGCTCTTGCCCCTGAGCCTAGGGGACAGCTAGGGGCGCAACACACCCAGGCCAAGGAAGAACCACATATACACATCCTTTCCTGCCCCCTACACCGTCAGAGAGCTCGGGTGAACCAGAGTCTGTCAGACAGCTCCTGGGCAAACCCCGGAGCAGCGCCTGTCTGTGATGGGTCAGGGCCCACGTAGGGGACTGTGGGCTACCTGCTCAACCTGCCTCCCTGAGGCTGCTGGGAGAAACAAGCCTTGGGCATCGACCCCCTTGCTGGCCTCTTCCCTCTGACCAGGCCGTCCAGGCTCCAGGCCCTTGCAGTGTGGAGAGAGGCCCTGCCAGAAACCTCCCCTCTAATTAGGCCTCAAATGAGGCCTAGGAACCATGGGAAAGGCGCTAAGGGAATGAGACTGGGTAGGTGCCTGGGCATGTCTGGACACACACCCCGCCGCCTGTCCATTGGTGAGGCAGTACCCCCTGAGGCCAGAAAGGTCTGGTTAAGGTTGGCCTGCGGCAAGGTCCGTGCTGGGACCTGCCACTGGCCTGTGGGACCTCTGAGAAGAACCAGCACTGTGCCGCGGGAAGACCTCACCGGCAGTCTCCAAAGGTCGGTTTGCAAGCACTCTCACTGGCTGGCCGCCTCTCCCTCACCGAGGGAGGCACGTGTTTGCCGCAAGCCGTGCACTCTGCTCCCAAGTCTGGGAGAAAAGCGCTTCGGTGTGTTCCTCTCTCAGGCCTATGCTCCTGAGCCTGGGGGACATCTAGGGGTTCCACTAACGCAGGCCAAGGCAGAACCACATGCACACGCCTCTTCCGGCCCTCTGCACCATCAGAGAGCTCGGGTGAGCCACAGTCTGTCAGACTCCTCCTGGGCAAGCCCAGCAGGAGCGCCTGTGGTTGAAGTGGCAGGGCTGATGCAGGGGAACAGTGGGCCACTTGCTCCTCCTGCTGCCCTGAGGCTGCTGGACCAAAGAGGCCTTGGGCATCGAACCCCTTGCTGGCCTCTTCCCACTGACCAGGACATCCGTGCTCCAGACCCTTGGAGTGTGGAGAGAGCCCCTGCCAGATACCTCCCCTCTAAGTAGGCCTCAAATGAGGCTTAGGAATCATGGGAAAGGCGCTAAGGGAATGAGACTGCGGAGGCGCCTGAGCATGTGTGGACACACAGCACGCAGCCTGCTCCTTCGTGGGGCAGTACGACCGGAGGCCAGGAAGGTCTGGTTAAGGCTGGCCTGGGGCAGGCTACTTGCTGGGACCTGCACCTGGCCTGTGGGGCCTCTGAGCAGAACCAGCACTGTGCCGCTGGAAGACCTCACCTGCTGCCTCCAAAGGTCGGTTTGAAAACACTCTCGGCGGCTGGCCGCCTCTGCCTCACCGAGGGAGGCCCACCTTTCCCGCAAGCCGCGCACTCTGTTCACAAGCCTGGGAGAAAAGCGCTTTGGGGTGTTACTCTCTCATGCCTTTGCCCCTGAGCCTGGGAGACAACTAGGGGCTCCACACACCCAGGCCAAGGCAGAACCACATGCACACGTATCTTCGAGCCCTCTGCACCGTCAGAGAGCTCGGGTGAGCCACAGTCTGTTAGGCAGCTCCTGGGCAAGGAGCAGAAGCGCCTGTGTGTGAAGGGGCAGAGCCGACCTAGGGGCACAGTGGGCCACTTGCTCTCCCTGCTGCCCTGAGGCTGCTGGGCCAAAGAGGCCTTGGGCATCAACCCCCTTGCTGGCCTTTTCCCTCTGACCAGGCCATCCGGGCTACAGTCCCTTGCAGTGTGGAGAGTGCCCCTGCCAGAAACCTCCCCTCCAAGTAGGCCTCAAATGAGGCCTAGGCACCAGGGAAAAGGCGCTAATGGAATGAGCCTGGGGAGGTGCCTGAGCATGTCTGGACACACTCCACGCAGCCTGCTCCTGGGCAATCCCAGAAGCAGCGCCTGTGTGTGATGGGGCAGGGCTGACCTAGGGGCACTGAAGGCCACTTGCTCACCCTGCTGCCCTGAGGCTGCTGGGATAAAGGGGCCTTGGGCATCGAACCCGTTCCTGGCCTCTTCACTCTGACCAGGCCGTCCGGGCTCCAGTCCCTTGCAGTGTGGAGAGAGGCCCTGCCAGAAACCGCACCTCCAAGTAGGCCTCAAATGAGGCCTATGAACTAAGGGAAAGGCGCTCAGGGAATGAGCCTGTGGAGGACCCTGGGCATGTTATGACACATACTCCGCCGCCTGCCCCTTTGTGAGGAAGTATCTCCGGAGGCCAGGAAGGTCCAGTCAAGGCTGGCCTGGGGCAGGGTCCGTGCTGGGACCTGCCACTGGCCTGTGGAGCCTCTGAGCAGAAACAGCACTGTGGCCATGGAAGACCTCATCGGCAGCCTCCAAAGGCCGGTTTGCAAGCACTCTCGCTGTCTGGCAACCTCTCCCTCACCGAGGGAGGCCTGCGATTCCCGCAAGCCACGCACTCTGCTCCTAAGCCCAGGAGGAAAGTGCTTGAGTGGTCCCCTCTAATGGATTTGCCCCTAGGCGTGGGGGACAGCTAGGGGCTCCAAACACCCAGGCCAAGGCAGAACCACATGCACACGAGTCTTCCTGCTCCCTGCACCATCAGAGAGCTCAGGTGAGCCAGAGTCTGTCAGGCAGCTCCTGGGCAAGCCCAACAGCAGAGCCTGTGTGTGAAGGGGCAGGGCCGACCTAGGGGCACAGTGGGCCACTTGCTTACCCTGCTGCCCTGAGGCTGCTGGGACCAAGAGGCATTGGGCATCGACCCCCTTGCTGGCCTCTTTCCTCTGACCAGGCCGTCCAGGCCCCAGTCTCTTGCAGTTTGGAGAGAGGCCCTGCCAGGAACCTCCCTTCCAAGTAGGCCTCAAATGAGGCCTAGGAATCAAGGGAAAGGAGCTAAGGAAATGAGACTGGGGAGGCGCCTGGTCATGTCTGTAGACACTCCCCACCGCCTGCCCATTCGTGAGGCTGTACCCCCGGAGGCCAGAAAGATCTGGTCAAGGCTGGCCTGGGGGAGGGTCCGTGCTGGGACCTGCCCCTGGCCTGTGGGGCCTCTGATCAGATACAGCACTGTGCCGCTGGAAGACCTCACTGGCAGCCTCCAAAGGTCAGTTTGCAAGCACTGCCCTGAGGCTGCTGGGCCAAGGAGGCCTTGGGCATTGACTCCCTTGCTGGCCTCTTCCCTCTGACCAGGCCTTCTGGGCTCCAGGCCCTTGCAATGTGGAGAGAGCCCCCTGCCAGAAACCTCCCCTCCAAGTAGGCCTCAAATGAGGCCTAGGCACCAGGGAAAAGGCATAATGGAATGAGCCTGGGGAGGTGCCTGGGCATGTCTTGACACTGTCCCCGCTGCCTGCCCCATCGTGAGGCAGTAGCTCCAGAGGCCAGGAATGTCTGGTCAAGGCTGGTCTGAGGCAGGGTCCGTGCTGGGACCTGCCCCTGGCCTGTGGGGCCTCTGAGCAGAACCAGCACTGTGGCGATGGAAGACCTCCCCGGCAGCCTCCAAAGGCCGCTTTGCAAGCACTCTCGCCGGCAGTCCACCTCTCCCTCACCGAGGGATGATTGCGATTCCCGCAAGCCATGCATTCTGTTCCCAAGCCCAGGAAAAAAGCTCTTGTGTGGTCCCCTCTCAGGGCCTTGCCCCTGAAACTGGGGTCAGCTAGGGGCTCCAAACTCCCAGGCCAAGGCAGAACCACGTGCACAAGAGTCTTCCTGTCCCCTGCACCATCAGAGAGCTTGGGTGAGCCAGAGTCTGTCAGGCCGCTCCTGGGCAAGCCCAGCAGCAGCGCCTGTGTGTGATGGTGCAGGGGCGACCTAGGGGCACTGAGGGCCACTTGCTCACCCTGCTGCCCTGAGGCTGCTTGGCCAAAGAGGCCTTGGACATCGACCCCCTTGCTGGCCTTTTCCCTCTGACCAGGCCATCCGGGCTCCAGTCCTTTGCAGTGTGGAGAGAGGCCCTGCCAGAATCCTCCCCTAAAAGTAGGCCTCAAATGAGGCCTAGGAATCATGGGAAAGGCGCTAAGGGAATGAAACTGGGGAGGCTCAGGGGCATGTCTGGACACACTCCCCTCCGCCTGCCCCTTCGTGGGGCAGTACCCCCAGAGGCCAGGCAGGTCTGATCAAGGCTGGCCTGGGGCAGGGCCCTTGCTGGGACCTGGCCCTGGCCGGTGGGTACTCTCAGCAGAACCAGCATTGTGCCGCTTGAAGACCTCACAAGCAGCCTTCAAAGGCCGCTTTGCAAGCAGTCTCACCGGGTGGCCACCTCTCCCTCACTGAGGGAGGCCCCTCTTTTCCGGAAGCCGCGCACTCTCTTCCCAAGCCTGGGAGAAAAGCGCTTCGGGGTGTTCCTCTCTCAGGCCTTTGCCCCGGAGCTTGGGGGACAGCTAGGGGTTCCACTCACCCAGGCCAAGGCAGAAACACATGCACACGTCACTTCTGGCCCTATGCACCATCAGAGATCTCGGGTGAGCCAGAGTCTGTCAGGCTGCCCCTGGGCAAGCCCAGCAGCAGCGCCTGTGAGTGAAGGGGCAGGACCGACCTAGGGGCACAGTGCGCCTCTTGCTCTTCCTGATGCCCTTAGGCTGCTGGGCCAAAGATGCCTTGGGAAACGACCCCCTTGCTGGCCTCTTTCGTCTGACCAGGCCATCCGTCCTCCAGACCCTTGAAGTGTGGAGAGACCCTGTGCCAGAAACCTCCCCTGCAAGTAGGCCTCAAATGAGGCCTAGGCACCAGGGAAAATGTGCTAATAAAATGAGCCTGGGGAGGCGCCTGGGCATGTATGGACACACCCCCCACAGCCTGCTACTTCATGGGGCAGTACCTCCGGAGGCCAGGAAGGTCTGGGCAAGTCTGGTCTGGAGCAGTATCCATGCTGGGACCTGCACCAGGCCTGTGGGGCCACAGAGCAAATCCAGCACTCTGGCGCTGGAAGACCCCCCGGCTGCGTCCAAAGGCCAGTTTGCAAGCACTCTACCCGAGGGAGACCCGCATTTCCCGCAAGCCACGCACTCTGCTCCCAAGCCCACGACAATTGCGCATCGGGTTCGTCCGCTCTCAGGCCCTTGGCCATTTGCCTTGGGGACAAGTAGGGGATCCACACACCCAGGAAGAGGCAGAACCACATGAACACGTCTCTTCCTGCCCCTTGCACAGTCAGAGAGCTCGGGTGAGCCAGAGTGTGTCAGTCAGCGCCTGGGCAATCCCAGCAGCAGCGCCTGTGTGTGATGGGGCAGGGCCGACCTAGGGGCACTGAGGGCCAGTTGCTCACCCTGCTGCCCTGAGGCTGCTTGGCCAAAGAGGCCTTGGACATCGACCCCATTACTGGCCTCTTCCCTCTGATGAGGCCGTCCGGGCTCCAGTCCCTTGCAGTGTGGAGAGAGGCCCTGCCAGAAACCTCCCCTCCAAGTAGGCCTCAAATGAGGCCTAGGCACCAGGAAAAAGGCATAATGGAATGAGCCTGGGGAGGTGCCTGGGCAGGTCTCGACATTGACCCCGCCGCCTGCCTCTTCGTGAGGCAGTATCCCCGGAGGCCAGGAAGGTCTGGTCAAGGCTGGCCTGGGGCAGGGTGCGTGCTGGGACCTGCCACTGCCCTGTGGGGCCTCTGAGCAGAACCAGCACTGTGGCGATGGAAGACCTCCCCGGCAGCCTCCAAAGGCCGCTTTGCAAGCACTCTCGCCGGCAGTCCACCTCTCCCTCACCAAGGTATGACTGCGATTCCCGCAAGCCATGCACTCTGTTCCCAAGCCCAGGAAAAAAGCTCTTGTGTGGTCCCCTCTCAGGGCCTTGCCCCTGAAACTGGGGTCAGCTAGGGGCTCCAAACTCCGAGGCCAAGGCAGAACCACGTGCACACGAGTCTTCCTGTCCTCTGCACCGTCAGAGAGGTTGGGTGAGCCAGAGTCTGTCAGGGAGCTCCTGGGCAAACCAAGCAGCAGCGCCAGTGTGTGAAGGGTCAGGACCGACCTAGGGGTACAGTGGGCCACTTGCTCACCCTGCTGCCCTGAGGCTCCTGGGACAAAGAGGCCTTGGGCATCGACCCCCTAGCTGACCTCTTCCCTCTGACCAGGCCGTCCGGGCTCTAGGCCCTTGCAGTGTGGAGAGAGCCCCTGCCACAAACCTCCCCTCCAAGTAGCCCTCAAATGAGGCCTAGGAACCATGGGAAAGGCGCTAAGGGAATAAGACTGGGGAGGCTTCTGGGCATGTCTTGACACACTCCCCGCCACCTGCCCGTTCGTGCGGCAGTTCCCGTGGAAGCCAGGAAGGTATGGTCAAGGCTGGCCTTGGGCAGGGTCCATGCTGGGACCTGCCCCTGGCCGGTGGGTACTCTCAGCAGGATCAACATTGTGCCGCTGGAAGACCTCACAGGCCGCCCCCAAAGGCAGGTTTGCAAGCAGTCTCACCAGCTGGCCGCCTCTCCCTCACCGAGGGAGGCCCGTCTTTCCCGCAAGCCCCGCACTCTGTTCCCAAGCCTGGGAGAAAAGCGCTTCGGTGTGTTCCTCTCTCAGGCATTTGCCCCGGAGCCTGGGGACAGCTAGGTGTTCTACTCACCCAGGCCAAGGCAGAACCACATGCACACGTCTCTTCTGGCCCTCTGCACCATCAGAGACCTCGGGTGAGCCAGAGAATGTCAGGCTGCTCCTGGGCAAGCCCAGCAGGAGCACCTGTGTGTGAATGGGCAGGACCGACCTAGGGGCACAGTGGGCCACTTGCTCTTCTTGCTGCCCTGCGGCTGCTGTGCCAAAGAGGCCTTGGTATTCGACCCCCTTGCTGGCCTCATTCCTCTGACCAGGCCATCCATGCTCCAGACCCTTGAAGTGTGGAGAGAGCCCCTGCCAGAAACCTCCCCTCCAAGTAGGCCTCAAATGAGGCCTAGGCACCAGGGAAAAGGCGCTAATGGAATGAGTCTGTGGAGGCGACTGGGCATGTATGGACACACTCCCTGCAGCCTGCCCCTTCGTGGGGCAGTTCCCCCGGAGGCCAGGAAGGTCTGGACAAGGCTGACCTGGGGCAAGGTCCATGCTGGAACCGGCCCGTGGCCTGTGGGGCTTTTGAGCAGAACCAGGACTCTGCCGCTGGAAGACCTCCCCGGCTGCCTCCAAAGGCCAGTTTGCAAGCACTCTCCCCGAGAGACGCCCGCATTCCCCAGAAGCTGTGCACTCTGCTCCTAAGCCCGGGAGAAAAGCGCTTCGAGGTGGTCCTCTCTCAGGGCCCTTGCCCCTGAGCCTCGAGCCAGCTAGGGGCTCCACACACCCAGCCAAGGCAGAACCACATGCACATGTCTTTTCCTGCCCCCTGCACCATCAGAGAGCTTGGGTGAGCAGAGTCTTTCAGGCAGCTCCTGGGCAAGCCCAGTAGCAGCGCCTGTGTGTGATGTGGCAGGGCCGACCTAGGGGCACAGTGGGCCACTTGCTCTTCCTGCTGCCCTGAGGCTGTTGGGACAAAGAGGCCTTGGGCATCGACTCCCTTGCTGGCCTCTTCCCTCTGACCAGGCCATCCGTGCTCCAGACCCTTGAAGTGTGGAGAGAGCCCCTGCCAGAAACCTCCCCTCCAAGTAGGCCTCAAATGAGGCCTAGGCACCAGGGGAAAGGCGCTAATTGAAAGAGTCTGTGGAGGCGCCTGGGCATGTATGGACACACACCCCACAGCTTGCTCCTTCATGGGGCAGTAACCCTGGAGGCCAGGAAGGTCTGAGCAAGGCTGGTCTGGAACAGTATCCATTCTGGGACCTGCCTCAGGCCTGTGGGGCCACAGAGCAAATCCAGCACTCTGGCGCTGGAAGACCTCCCCGGCTGCCTCCAAAGGCCAGTTTGCAAGCACTCTACCCGAGGGAGACCCGCATTTCCCGCAAGCCACGCCCTCTGCTCCCAAGCCCAGGACAATAGCGCATCGGCTTCGTCTGGTCTCAGGCCCTTGGCCAATTGCCTTGGGGACAAGTAGGGGATCCACACACCCAGGCAGAGGCAGAACCACATGCACATGTCTCTTCCGGCCCTCTATACCGTCAGAGAGCTCGGGTGAGCAAGAGTCTGTCAGGCAGCTCCTGGGCAAGCCCAGCAGGAGCGCCTGTGTGTGAAAGAGCAGGGCTGACCTAGGGGCACAGTTTGTCACTTGCTCACCCTGCTGCCCTGAGGCTGCTGGGACAAAGAGGCCTTGGACATCAACTCACTTGCTGGCCTCTTCACTCTGAACACACCATCCGGGCTCCAGTCCGTTGCAGTTGGAGAGAGGCCATGCCAGAAACCTCCCCTCCAAGTAGGCCTCAAATGTGGCCTATGAAGCATGGGAAAGGCGCGAATGGAATTAGACTGGGGAGGCGCCTCGGCATGTCTGGACACACTGCCCGCCACCTGCCTCTTTGTGGGGCAGTACCCCCAGAGGCCAGGAATGTCTGGTCAAGGCTGACCTGGTGCAGAGTCCTTGCTGGGACCTGCCCATGGCCTGTGGGGCCTCTGAGCAGAAACAACACTGTGCCGTTGGAAGACATCACCAGCAGCCTCCAAAGGCTGGTTTGCAAGCACTCTCGCAGGCTGGCTGCCTCTCCCTCACCGACGGAGGCCCACGTTTCCCGCAAGCCGCGCACTCTGCTCCCATGCCTGGGAGAAGAGCGCTTGTGTGGTCCCATCTCAGGCCTTTGCCCATGAGCCTGGGAGACAGCTAGGGGCTCCACACACACAGGCCAAGGCAGAACCACATGTACATGTCTCTTCCGGCCCTCTGTTCTGTCAGAGAGCTCGGGTGAGCAAGAGTCTGTCAGGCAGCTCCTGGGCAAGCCCAGCAGGAGTGCCTGTGTGTGAAGGGGCAGGGCTGACCTGGGGGCACAGTTGGTCACTTGCTCACCCTGCTGCTCTGAGGCTGCTGGGACAAAGAGGCCTTGGACATCAACCCACTTGCTGGCCTCTTCACTCTGACCAGGCCGCCCAGACTCCAGTCCGTTGCAGTTGGAGAGAGGCCATGCCAGAAACCTCCCCTCCAAGTAGGCCTCAAATGTGGCCTATGAAGCATGGGAAAGGCGCGAAAGGAATTAGACTGGGGAGGTGCCTGGGCATGTCTGGACACACTCTCCGCCACCTGCCCATTTGTGGGGCAGTACCCCCAGAGGCCAGGAATGTCTGGTCAAGGCTGACCTGGTGCAGGGTCCTTGCTGGGACCTGCCCATGGCCTGTGGGTCCTCTGAGCAGAACCAGCACTGTGCCGCTGGAAGACCTCACCGGCAACCTCCAAAGGCCGGTTTGCAAGCACTCTCGCCGCATGGTTGCCTCTCCCTCACCAAGGGACGCCTGCGTTTCCCGCAAGCCGCGCACTCTGCTCCGAAGCCTGGGAGAAAACTGCTTCAGGGTGATCCACTCTCAGGCCATTGCCCCTGAACCTGGGAGACAGCCAGGGGCTCCACACACCCAGGCCAAGGCAGAACCACATGCACACGGCTCTTCCTGCCCTCTGCCCCGACAGAGAGTTCGGGTGAGCCACAGTCTTTTAGGCAGCTCCTAGGCAAGCCCAGCAGCAGCACCTGTGTGTGAAGGGGCAGGGCCGACCTAGGGGCACAGTGGGCCACTTGCTCTCCCTGCTGCCCTGAGGCTCCTGGGTCAAAGAGGCCTTGGGCATTGACCCCGTTGCGGGCCTCTTCCCTCTGACCAAGCCGTCCGGACTCCAGGCCCTTGCAGTGTGGAGAGAGCCTTGCCAGAAACCTCCACTCCTAGTAGGACTCAAATGAGGCATAGGCACCAGGGAAAAGTCGCTAATGGAATGAGCCTGGGGAGGTGCCTGAGCATGTCTGGACTCATGCCCTGCTGCCTGCACCTTCCTGGGGCAGTACCCCCCAGAGGCCAGGAAGGTCTGGTCAAGGCTGGCCTGGGGCAGGGCACATGCTGGAACCTGCCCGTGGCCTGTGGGGCCTCTGAGCAGAATCAGGACTCTGCCGCTGGAAGACCTCCCCGGCTGCCTCCAAAGGCCGCTTTGCAAGCAGCCTCCTCAAAGGAGGCCCGCGCTTCCCGCAAGCTGTACACTCTGTTCCCAAGCCCGGGAGATAAGCGCTTCGGGGTGGTCCTCTCTAAGGGCCCTTTCCATTGACCCTGGGGTCCAGCTAGGGGCTCAACACTCCCAGGCCAAGGCAGAACATATGCACACGAGTCTTCCTGCCCCCTGCACCATCAGAGAGCTCAGGTGAGCCAGAGTCTGTAAGGCAGCTCCTGGGCAAGCCCAACAGCAGAGCCTGTGTGTGAAGGGGCAGGGCCGACCTAGGGGCAAAGTGAGCCACTTGCTTACCCTGCTGCCCTGAGGCTGTTGGGACCAAGAGGCCTTGGGCATCGACCCCCTTGCTGGCCTCTTCCCTCTGACCAGGCCTTCTGTGCTCCAGGCCCTTGAAATGTGGAGAGAGCCCGTGCCAGAGACCTCCCCTGCAAGTAGGCCTCCAATGAGGCCTAGGCACCAGGAAAAAGGCATAATGGAATGAGCCTGGGGAGGTGCCTGGGCAGGTCTCGACACTTTCCCCGCCGCCTGCCCCTTCGTGAGGCAGTACCCCCGGAGGCCAGGAATGTCTGGTCAAGGCTGGCCTGGGCAGGGTCCGTGCTGGGACCTGCCCCCGGCCTGTGGGGCCTCTGAGTAGAACCAGCACTGTGGCGATGGAAGACCTCCCTGGCAGCCTCCGAAGGCCGGTTTGCAAGCTCTCTCGCCGGCAGTCCACCTCTCCCTCACCAAGGTATGACTGCGATTCCCGCAAGCCATGCACTCTGTTCCCAAGCCCAGGAAAAAAGCTCTTGTGTGGTCCCCTCTCAGGGCCTTGCCCCTGAAACTGGGGTCAGCTAGGGCTTCCAAACTCCCAGGCCAAGGCAGAACCATGTGCACAGGACTCTTTCTGTCCCCTGCACCATCAGAGAGGTCGGGTGAGCCAGAGTCTGTCAGGGAGCTCCTGGGCAAGCCAAGCAGCAGCGCCAGTGTGTGAAGGGTCAGGACCGACCAAGGGGCACAGTGGGCCACTTGCTCACCCTGCTGCCCTGAGGCTGCTGGGACAAAGAGGCCTTGGGCATCGACCCCCTTGCTGACCTCTTCCCTCTGACTAGGCCGTCCGGGCTCTAGGCCCTTGCAGTGTGGAGAGAGCCCCTGCCACAAACCTCCCCTCCAAGTAGCCCTCAAATGAGGCCTCTGAACCATGGGAAAGGCGCTAAGGGAATGAGACTGGGGAGACTTTTGTGCATGTCTTGACACACTCCCTGCAACCTGCCCCTTCGTGGGTCTGTTCCCGCAGAAGCCAGGAAGGTCTGGTCAAGGCTGGCCTTGGCAGGGTCCATGCTGGGACCTGCCCCTGGCCGGTGGGTACTCTGAGCAGAATCAACATTGTGCCGCTGGAAGACCTCACCGGCCGCCTCCAAAGGCCGGTTTGCATGCAGTCTCACCAGCTGGCCGCCTCTCCTCACTGAGTGAGGCCCGTCTTTCCCACAAGCCGCGCACTCTGTTCCCAAGCCTGGGAGAAAAGCGCTTCGGTGTGTTCCTCTCTCAGGCATTTGCCCCGGAGCCTGGGGACAGCTAGGTGTTCCACTCACCCAGGCCAAGGCAGAACCACATGCACACGTCTCTTCTGGCCCTCTGCACCATCAGAGAGCTCGGGTGAGCCAGATCCTGTCAGGCTGCCCCTGGGCAAGTCCAGCAGCAGCGCCTCTGTGTGAAGGGGCAGGGCCTACCTAGGGGCACAGTGCGCCACTTGCTCTTCCTGCTGCCCTGAGGCTGCTGGGACAAAGAGGCCTTGGGAAACGACCCCCTTGCTGGCCTCTTTCCTCTGACCAGGCCATCTGTCCTCCAGACCCTTGCAGTGTGGAGAGAGCCCCTGCCAGAAACTTCCCCTGCAAGTAGGCCTCAAAAGGCCTAGGCAACAGGGAAAAGGAGCTAATGGAATGAGCCTAGCGAGGCGCCTGGGCATGTTTGGACACACATTCCACAGCCTGCTCCTTCATGGGGCAGTACCCCCAGAGGCCAGGAAGGTCTGGGCATGGCTGGGCTGGAGCAGGGTCCATGCTGGTACCTGCCCCTGGCCTGTGGGGCCACAGAGCAAATCCAGCACTCTGCCACTGGAAGACCTCCCGGCTGCCTCCAAAGGCCGGTTTGCAAGCACTCTCCCCGAGGGAGACCCGCTTTTCCCGCAAGTCACCCACTCTGGTCCCAAGTCCAGGACAGTAGCGCATCGGGTTTGTCCGCTGTCAGGCGCTTGGCCTGGTGCTTGGGGACAACTAGGGGCTCCACACACCCAGGCCAAGGCAGAACCACATGCACACGTATCTTCCTGCCCCTTGCACCATCAGAGAGCTCGGGTGAGCCAGAGTGTGTCAGGCAGCTACTGGGCAAGCCCAGCAGCCACGCCTGTGTGTGACGGGACAGGACCGACCTAGGGGCACAGTTGGCCACTTGCTTCCCCTGCTGCCCTGAGGCTGCTGGGCCAAACAGTCCTTGGGCATCGACTCCCTTGCTGGCCTCTTCCCTCTGACCTGGCCATCAGAGCTCCAGGCCCTTGTAGTGTGGAGAGAGGCCCTGCCAGAAACCTCCCCTCCAATTAGGCCTCAAATGCGGCCTAGGCACCAGGGAAAAGCGCTCACGGAATGAGCTTGGGGAGGTGACTGAGCATGTCTGGACTCGGTTCCCGCAGCCTGCTCCTTCGTGGGGCAGTTCCCCCGTAGGCCAGAAAGGTCTGGACAAGGCTCTCCTGGGGCAGTGTCCATGCTGGCACCTCCCTGTCGCCTGTGGGGCCTCTGAGCAGAACCAGCACTCTGCCACTGGAAGACCTCCCCGGCTGCCTCCAAAGGCCAGTTTGCAAGCACCCTCCCCGAGGGTGGCCCGCAATTCCCGTAAGCTGCGCACTCTGCCCCCAAGACCGGGAGAAAAGCGCTTCGGGGTTGCGCTCTCTCAGGGACCTTGCCCCAAGCCTGGGCGCCAGCTAGGGGCTCCACACACCCAGCCAAGGAAGAACCACATGCACAAGTATTTTCCTACCCCTGCACCGTCAGAGAGCTTGGGTGAGCAAGAGTCTGTCAGGCAGCTCCTGGGTAGGCCCAGCAGCAACGCCTGTGTGTGATGGGGCAGGGCTGACCTAGGGGCACTGAGGGTCACTTGCTCACAATGCTGCACTGACGCTTCTGGGACAAAGAGGCCTTGGGCATCGACCCCCTTGCTGGCCTCTTCCCTCTGACCAGGCCGTCCGGGCTCCAGTCCCTTGCAGTTTGGAGTGAGGCCCTGCCAGAAACCTCCCCTCCAAGCAGGCCTCAAATGAGGCCTAGGAACCATGGGAAAGGCGCTCAGGGAATGAGCCTGGGGAGGCGCCTGGGCATGTCTGGACACACTCCCCACCGCCTGCCCCTTCGTGAGGCAGTACCCCCGGAGGCCAGGAAGGTCTGGCCATGGCTGTCCTGGTTCAGGGTCCATGCTGTTACCTGACCATGGCCTTGGGGCCTTTGAGCAGAACCAGGACTCTGCCGTTGGAAGACCTCACCAGCAGCCTCCAAAGGCCTGTTTGCAAGACCTCTCATCTGCTGGCCACAACTCCGTCACAAAGGTCCACTCTGCCCCTAGGTCGGCTCTGCCCCTTGACACACAGGCAGTCCTGCTCGGGCTGCGGAGTACGTGTCTGACAGACTCTGGCTCAAACAATCCCGCAGAAGGTGCAGGGGGCAGGAACAAATGTATGCATGTGATTCTGCCTCTTCCTGTCAATGTGGATGTCCAAGCTTGACTCCAGGCTCAGGGGCAAGGGCCCAGAGAGAGGACCACCCCGAAGCGCTTTTCTCCCGGGCTTCGGAGCAGAGTGTGCGACTGGCGGGAAAAGCAGGCCCCCCTCGTGCAGGGAGCGGCAGCAGTCTGGCGAGAATGTTTGCAAACCGGCCTTTGGAGGCAGTCGGGGAGGTCTTCCTGCAGGAGAGGGCTGGTTCTCCTCAGAGTCCCCACAGACCAGGGGAAACACCCAGCAAGTTTCCTGCCCTTGGTCAGCCTTGCCCAGGCCTTCCTGGCCTCTGGGGCTGCTGCCCCATGAAGGGGCAGGCTGCGGGACGTGTGTCTAGACATGCCCGGTCACCTCCCCAGTCTCTTACCCAAAGCGCATTTCCCCTGGTCTAGGCCTCTTTTGAGTCCTACTCGGAGGGGAGGTGCTGGCAGAGGCTGTCTCCACACTGCAAGGGCTTGGAGCTCAGACGGCCTGCTGAGAGGGAAGTGGGGAGCAAGGGGGTGGATGCCCAAGGCCTCTTTAGACCAGCAGCCTCAGGGCAGCTGGGAGAGCAAGAGGCCCACTCTGCCCCTTGGTCGGCTCTGCCCCTTGACACACAGGCTGTGCTGCTGGGGTGGCCGAGGAGCTGCCTGACAGACTCTGGCTCACTTGAGCTCTCGGAAGGTTCAGGGCGCAGTAACAGACATGTGCATGTGGTTCTGCCTCAGCCTGGGAGTGTGGACTTCCATGCTTGACTCCAGGCTCAGGGGCAAGGGCCCAGAGAAAGGACAACCCCGATGTGCTTTTCTCCCGGCTTGGGAGCGGATTGCGCGACTTGCGGGCAAAAGAAGCCTCGCTTGGGGTGGGAGGTGCGGCATCCGGCGAGAATGCTTGCAACCGGCCCTTGGCGGCAGCCGGGGAGGTCCTCATGCGGGAAAGGGGTGGTTCTGCTGAGAGGACCCACAGGCCAGGGGCAGCACCCAGCATGGTCTCTGCCCTTTGCCAGGGTTGCCCAGACCTTCCGGGCCTCCAGGGCTGCTGCCCCATGAAGGGCAGGCTGCGGGGAGTGTGTCCAGACATGCCTGGTCGCCTCCCCAGTCTCTTACCCCCTAGCGCATTTCCCCTGTGCTTGGCCTAATTTAAGGCCTACTCGGAGGGCAGGTGCTGGCATGGGCTGTTTACACACAGCAAGAGCCTGGAGCTCAGACCGCCTCGTCACAGGGAAGTGCGGAGCAAGTGTGTGGATGCCCAAGTCCTCTTTGGCCCAGCAGCCTCCGGGCAGCTGGGAGAGCAAGAGGCCCACTCTGCCCCTAGATCAGCTCTGCCCCTTGACACACAGGCAGTCCTGCTGGGGCTGCGGAGGACATGTCTGACAGACTCTGGCTCAACCAAGTCCTTGGAAGGTGCAGGGGACAGGAACAAACATATGCATGTGATTCTACCTCTTCCTGGCTATGTGGATGTCCAAGCTTGACTCCAGGCTCAGGGGCAAGGGCCCAGAGAAAGGACCACCCCGAAGCACTTTTCTCCCAGGCTTAAGAGCAGAGTGCGCAACTTGCGGGAAAAGCAGGCCTCCCTCGGCAGGGAGCGGCAGCAGTCTGGCGAGAATGCTTGCAAACCGGCCTTTGGAGGCAGTTGGGGAGGTCTTCCTGAGGGAAAGGGCAGGTTCTGCTCAGAGTCCCCACAGGCCATGGGAAGGACCCAGCAAGACCCGTGTCCTTGGCCAGCCTTGCCCAGACCTCCCTGGCCTCTGGGGCTGCTGCCCCTTGAAGGGGCAGGCTGCGGGGTGTGTGTCTAGACATACCTGGTCGCCTCCCCAGTCTCTCATCCCCTAGCATATTTCCCCTGGCCTAGGCCTCTTTTGAAACCAACTCGGAGGGGAGGTGCTGGCAGAGGCTTTCTCCACACTGCAAGTGCTTGGAGCTCAGACGGCCTGGTGAGAGGGAAGTGGGGAGCAACGGGTTGGATGCCCAAAGCCTTTTTCTCCAGCAGCTTCACGGCAGCAATGAGAGCAATAGGCCCACTGAGCCACTAGGTCACAAGCGCAGATGAGCCTGGGTTTCGCCTGGGTATGTCTGGCCACAATCACCGCAGCCTGCCCCTTCGCGGGGCAGTTTGCCCGGAGGCCAGGAAAGTCTCCGAAAGGCTGGCCTGGTGCAGGGACCATGCTGGTACCTGATCCTTGCTTGTGGGGCCTCTGAGCAGAACCGGCATTCTGTCGCTGGAAGACCTCCCCGCCTGCTTCCAAAGGCCTGGTTGCAAGCACTCTCGCCGGCTGGCTACTGCTCCCTCCCCAAGGGAGGTCCGCGTTTCCCTCAAGCCAGGCACTCTGCTCCCAAGCCCAGGAGAAAAACACTTCGTGGTGATCCTCTCTCAGGGCCCTTGCCCCTGAGCCTAGTGGCCAACTAGGGGCTCCACACTCCCAGGACAAGGCAGAACCACATGCACCCGTCTGTTCCTGCCCCTTGCACCGTCAGAGAGCTCGGATGAGCCAGAGTCTTTCAGGCAGCTCCTGGGCAAGCCCACCATCACCCCCTGTGTTTGAAGAGGCAGTTCCTACCTAGGGACACAGTGGGCCTCTTTCTCTCCCTGCTGAGCTGAGGCTGCTGGGCCAAAGAGGCTTTGGGCATCGACCCCCTTGCTGGCCTCTTCCCTCTGACCAGGCCGTCCGGGCTCCAGGCCCTTGCAGTGTGGAGAGAGCCCCTGCCAGAAACCTCCCCTCCAAGTAGGCCTCAAATGAGGCCTATGCTCCAGGGGAAAGGCGCTAAGGGAATGAGCCTGGGGAGGCGCCTGGGCATGTCTGGACACACTCCCCACAGCCTGCCCCTTCGTGGGGCTGTACCCCCGGAGGCCAGGAAAGTCTGGTCAAGGCTGGCCTGGGGCAGGGTCCATGCTGTGACCTGCCCCTGGCCTGTGGGTCCTCTGAGCAGAACCGGCCCTCTGCTGCTGGAAGACCTCCCCGGCTGCCTCCAAAGGCTGGTTTGCAAGCCCTCTCGCCGGCAGGCCACCGCTCCCTCCCCGAGGGAGGCCCGCGTTATCTGCAAGCCTCGCACTCTGCCTCCAAGCATGGGAGAAAAGTGCTTCGCAGTGGTCCTCTCTCAGGGCCCTTGCCCTTGAGCCTGGGGGCCAGCTAGGGGCTCCACACTCCCAGGCTAAGAACAGAACCACATGCACACGTCTGTTCCTTCCCCCTACACCGTCAGAGAGCTCGGGTGAGCCAGAGTCTGTCAGGCAGCTCCTGGGCAAGCCCAGCTGCACCGGCTGTGTGGGAAGGGGCAGGGCCAACCTAGGGGAACAGTGGGCCTCTTGCTCTCACTGCTGCCCTGAGGCTGCTGGACCAAAGAGGCCTTGGGCATCGACCCCCTTGCTGGCCCCTTCCCTCTGACCAGGCTGTTCGGGCTCCAGGCCCTTGCAATGTGAAGACAGCCCCTGTTCATTCATATGTAACTCCTGTGAGTTAATTTATGAAATGAGATTTTGGTCCTAAGCACATTTCTTAGAAGTAAATAAGAAATTTAGGTAAAGATTATGAAAGTTTGTTTGAAGCTACGACTGTACTTCCTCATCTATCAATTTTAGTAGCTGTTTTTCAAACACCATTGTTTGAAGGGAGCTTTGTTTTTCTCAGCTCCATCTCCCATCTGCTACATTTATTAACAAAGCCATAATCTGGGATTTATGATATTAGTTGCTGTCGAAATTAATGTAATGCTATGCTCTCAATGTTTTACTGAGACAGCATGGAGCAGTAAAAGGGTTTGAAACATAAACTATAGTAAGCATTTGAGAAAAGTGAAACATTCAATAAATGGAATCAATTTTAGAATTAATATGTGCTCACCTTTGTACTCACATACTGTTTGGTTGCAGGTACAATTTAAAGGATTAGGTGAAAGAAAATTCTGTTAAAAAGGAAACAACCTATTACTTGGGAAATGAAATTGCCAACAAAAGAAAAGATGAAGCTATTGTATTTTAAAGTGGCCTCCAATCTATGTCCCAGGATAAAATGTTTTGACAAAGATAATTAATCTCTCTTCTGCCTCAGAATACTAGATTATTAACACTTGTTTGTGTGTGTGTGTGTGTGTGTGTGTTAGTTTAGTATTCAGCACTAAAGGAAATAAACTACCAAATCATTAAAAGAGGGGAGGGTGAACTAGTATAGGAGGAAAGACAGAGTCCTGTTATAGAAGACTTTTCTTGCTTTAATAGTTTTCTTAAAGCCTTTTATTCCTGCAACTAGAGTGAAAGGAAGCAACGCCTCTCTTCCTTGGCATCATTCCCTTAGCCTGCCTTCCCATTCCCTCTAGTTCAAGTCGAACAAGACTGGACCTGAGCCTTCCTCCAAGCTTCTTGCCTCACGAATTTACTAAACCCTGGAAAGCAGTGAGTAGTTTACAACATTCATGTCGAATAACAATAACAAAAAAGGAAAGTCTACTCTTCTCTTGTCCTATAAGCAAAAATAGATGGTAGACATAAATGTATTATACAACTTATAAACTATAAAACTTCTAGAAGAATTCATAGGAAAACCATTTTGTGACCTTGAGTGAGGCAAGCTTTTTTATTTTTTAAATTAATTTATTTATTTTAATTGGAGGCTAATTACTTTACATTATTGTGGTGGTTTTGCCATACATTGACATGAATCAGCCTTGGGTGTACATGTGTCCCCCATCCTGAACTCCCCTCACACCTCCCTCCCCATCCCTCAGGGTCATCCCAGGGCACCAGCACTGAGCACCTTGTCTCATGCATTCATTGAACCTGGACTGGCGATCTGTTTCACGCTTGATAATATACATGTTTCAATGCTATTCTCTCAAATCATCCCACCCTCGCCCTCTCCCACAGAGTCCAAAAGACTGTTCTATACATCTCTGTCTCTTTTGCTGTCTCATATACAAGTTTATCATTACCATCTTTCTAAATTCCATATATATGCATTAATATCCTGTATTTGGTGTTTTTCTTTCTAACTTCACTCTGTATAATAGGCTCCAGTATCATCCACCTCATTAGAGCTGATTCAAATGCATTCTTTTTAATGGCTGAGTAATATTCCATTGTGTATATGTACCATAACTTTCTTATCCTATCATCTGCTGATGGACATCTAGGTTGCTTCATGTCCTAGCTATTATAAACAGTGCTGTGATGAATATTGGGGTACATGTGTCTCTTTCAATTCTGGTTTCCTTGGTGTGTATGCCCAGGAATGGGATTGCTGGCTCATATGGCAGTCCTATTTCCAGTTTTTTAAGGAATCTCCACACTGTTATCCATAGTGGCTGTACTAGTTTGCATTCCCACCAACAGTGTAAGAGGGTTCCTTTTCTCCACACCCTCTCCAGCATTTATTGCTTGTAGACCTTTGGATAGCAGCCATCCTGATTGGTGTGTAATGATACCCCATTGTGGTTTTGATTTGCATTTCTCTGATAATGAGTGATGTTGAGCATCTTTTCATGTGTCTGTTAGCCATCTGTATGTCTTCTTTAGAGAAATGCCTGTTTAGTTCTTTGGCCCATTTTTTGATTGGGTCGTTTATTTTTCTGGAATTGAGCTGCAGGAGTTGCTTGTATATTTTTGAGATTAATTCTTTCTGAGTTGCTTCATTTGCTATTATATTCTCCCATTCTGAAGGCTGTCATTTCACCGGCAAGTTTTTTTTAGATAGAGCACCAAAAACATATTTTATTAAAAAAAAAAAACCAACATCTGATCATTTAGACTTCAAAATGTTAAACTTCTCTTCAAAAGAGACTGTTAAAATGAAAATACAAGATATGGACTGGGAGAAAGTATTTGTTAAATGCACATCAATTAAAAGATTTGTATCCAGGATATGTAAAGAATTCTCTAAACTTAAAAACAAAAGATACAAGTGCCACCATATAGTTATTAAAAGGACCAAATCTGGAGCACTGAAAACCCCAAATTTTGGCAAGGATGTAGAACAATAGGAACTGTCATTTATTCTTGATGGGAATACAAAATGGTGCAGCCACTTTGGAAGACAGCTTGGCAGGTTCCTACAAAGCTTAACATACTCTTACTATACAATCCATCAGTCATATTGGTATTTACTCAGCAGAGTTAAAAACTTAAATCCACAGAAAAACCTGCACACAGATGTTTATAGCAGTTTTATTCATAGTTGCCAAAACTTGGAAGAAACCAAGAAGTACTTCAGTAAATGAATGAATAAATTAATTGTAATAATTCATATAAAGGAATACTATTCAGCACTAAAAGAAACAAACTACCAAATCATTAACAGACACGAAAGAAACATTATGCTTATAACTAAGTAAGAGATGAGATGGTTGGATGGCATCACCAACTCAATGGACATGGGTTTGGGTGGACTCTGGCAGTTGGTGATGTACAGGGAGGCCTGGCATGCTGCGGTTCCTGGGGTTGCAAAAACTAGGACACAACTGAGAGACTGAACTGAACTGAAGTAAAAGAAGACAATCTGGAAGAGCTTCATACTATATAATTCCAGCTATATGACATTCTAGAAAAGGCAACTCTGTTGAGAAACATCATTGTTTCTTGAGGGACGGTGAGGGTGTGTGTGTGTGTGAGTCACTCAGTCATGTCCGAGTCTTTTCGACTCCATGGACTGTATAGTCTGTTTGGTTCTTCTGCCCATGGAATTTCCGAGGTGTGAATACTGGAGTGGGTAGCCAATTCCTCCTCCTGGGGATCTTCCTAACTCAGGAGTCAAACCCAGGTCTCCCACATTACAGGCAGATTCTTTACCAGCTGAGCCACCAGGACAGCCCCTGGTGGAGGTACAACCAAAGCACTGAGTTTTAATGTCCATGAAAATCCTCCGTATGATCTTCTAGTTATGGCTGTATGTCACTATACATTGATCCAAACCCACAGAATGTACAGTACCAAGAATGACCCCTAAGGTAAATGCCAACTTTGGGTGGCTGTGCTGTGTCACTGGAGATTCATACTTGGTAACAAATTTATGTAACATTTTCATGAGTGATGGTAATAATGGGCAAGATGATTCATGTAGGGAGTACTTGAGGTTATATGGGAAATCTCTGTACTGTCCTCTTAATTTTGTTGTGAGCTTAACTCTGCTCTCTAATACACCATGTTAAGTGAAAGTAGCTAGCCTCAAAAGGCTACATACTGTATGAGTCCGTCTTAGTGTCATTCTGGAAAACAAAACAAGAGGGTAGGAAAGTGGCTAGAGATGGGGAGAGGGGTTGGTCACAAACAGGCTCAAGTGAATTTGGGGAGATGATGGAAATGTTCTATGTCTTGATTGCAGTGGTAGTTGTGTGACTGTATGCATTTATCAAAACTCATAGAACTGTACTCTATGGTGACTTTTACTGTATATAAATTATACCTTTATTTTTTTTTTTAATGTGAAAAACAAGCTAAAAACCCTAAAATGACCTCTGACCGAGTGTTAGCATGGTCACTGTTGCTGAAGACTTCTGGCTCCTTAGCTCTCTAAAAATAGGGTCACCAGCTAATCCCATGAATATTTGTGACTCCAGGTCACAATAGTTGTGCAATGGTTTGTCTCTTACCTTGTAGAGAGCTGCTGACTGATGATGAAAGACAAGACAGGGAGAACTTTCTTTTTTTCTTTCTTTCTCTTCTTGTTCTTCCTCCATTTTCTGCTTTCCACTAGCTCTTTTCCTTCACTTCTTTTCCCTATTTATCAGTCTGTGTGTAGCTGAAAGGGATCTGCTAGAGGCTATGGTGAGTGGGACAAATGGAAGCATTTGCTCTGGTCAAAAGTGTATTAGTAAATGATTAACAACCAGCTTTGTGAAGCACACATATTAACACACATGCAGATTTATTTTAAACTCTACTGATATAAAGGGTATAGAACACATAGTTTGCAAATCCTAATAAAATTTACATCATTCTTTAGTGTCAATTCCATATAACCAGTTGATTTCCATCAAATGTTTCACTGAGTTTTGCTGAACTTTGGTATCTGTAGGTTTCCCTAGTAGCTCACTTGGTAAAGAATCTGCCTGCAATGCAAGAGACCCTGGTTTGATTGCTGGGTCGGGAAGATCTGCTGGAGAAGGGATAGGTACCCAGTCCAGTATTCTGGCCTGGAGAATCTCATGGGGGAAATCCACGGGGCCGCAAAGAGCTGGACACGACTGAGCAACTTTCCCTTTCTTGTCTGTAGCCAACATGCCATTGTAAATAATAAACAAATGTGGTTTTGCAAGAATCTTGGCTGATATTTTCATTAACATTAATGATTGAGATGAAAGTGAAACAACAAGAGATATGTGTTGGATCCTGACTTAATCAGGTCATTAATCAGTGACCTGAGTGACTTGGATTCATTTGATGATAGTTTTTGAGTACTGGAGGAATAGTTCCTTGAACTTTGTGCTGGTCACAGTGCAACAGTTATAGACACAACATTTTAAGAATTTTATTCTACATTGTTAACATTTTCTCTGTCACTATACAATCAACAAAAATATGTGAGCCCAAATTTGGAGCTTTCGTCTGTTTCCATGATTTAAATACTCTCACCCTGAAGGATTCCAGACTACCAAGGTGAAAACACTGGATGAAGAGGCGTCCTCCAGCACACCATTATACCCCATTTCTGCAATGTAGATGCAGTAGACAGAAACAGCATCAGGAACACAGACGCCAGCAAAATGTAAATGATTAAAAATGATGACTTGTATGTATTTATGACCTTAGCTTTGAATAGAATTTATTTAACTGAAAGCGTACATCCTTTAATTTTTAATAATGACTTTGTTTTAGAGCTAGCTCACAAAACTCCTGAAATTTAACCATCAGTTCTCTGGCACTTCTTTGAGTTGGCTCCAGTTCATTAAGGATTCAAGTGCAAGGCCACGAGCCCCCCGCCACCCCCCTACCACACACACACAGATTCCACAGCAGCAGAGGCAGCGTGAAGGGAGAGTGCGTGCAGACATATGTTGCTTCTCTGAGCCCTGCTACCCTCAATGTGCTGCCAGGGCTGCTCCAGCCTTATGTGATATTTTCCTGAGCTACTCAGACTGATTGTCAGGGCTAAAATATCCATTGTCATAAGCTACACTTTATATGAAAAATGGATATGAATTTCAGTGGAATAATGGTTTGACATTCTTCATTAAATTTCATCCATTAAAATATTGTGTCCTTAATGAGAACTTGTTGTTGAAGGAAAATATTGTTATTCTGAAATTCCTCTTATTTTTAAAGCCAAATCTGAAAAGATTTTCATCAAAATGTGAACAGTTATCTTGGATGGTGAGATTTTATTTTTCCTTCTTGTAATTTTCTGTAGTTTACAAATTTTCTACAATAAATATGCAACACGATGGTAATATGTAAAAAGAACTGAGACAAATCTTTGTTCACTTGATATGCTAAAGTGCATTGATGTTATCCTTTTAAAGACCAAAACAATAAATCGCATTTTCAGTAAAAAGAATGCCCAAGGAAACAGACATTACTATGTTCAGTTTCATTTGAAAGCCAGATGTCCAGGAATTGGATATGGCTAATTATCAAATTCTACCCAGATGGAGTGTTTTCTTTTCTTTTTTTCTATCATCAGATGGAAAAGCAAGTATCTCTAGCTGCTTACTTTATTACATTTAATCACTTTAGTTGGAAAACTTTAAAGAATAGATGCAGCTTAGAAAAAGGGCAGTTTATTCTATCATGAATGAAAAGTTGAAATGGGTACAAGAAATAGAAGAAAAAGAATTAAAATGTGTAATTAGCTATGTGATAAAGAATTTTAAGCTTGTTCTTTGGCCAATTCCAGCAGTGTTAGAAATGAAATTGATCCCATCTCTTTTGGGGTTGGTCTTCCTGAATTAATCTATTGCTGTGTAACAAATTACTCTAAGACTTATCAGCTAAAAACAATAGCGATTATTTCACAACTTCTGTAGGTCAGGAAAATTATGACCAACCTAGATAGCATATTTAAAAGCAGAGACATTACTTTGCCAACAAAGGTCCGTCTAGTCAATGCTATGGTTACTCCAGTGGTCATGTACAGATGTGAGAGTTGGACAGTGAAGAAAGCTGAGCGCTGAAGAACTGATGCTTTTGAACTGTGGTGTTGGAGAAGACTCTTGAGAGTCCCTTGGACTGCAAGGAGATCCAACCAGTCCATCCTAAAGGAGATCAGTCCTGGATGTTCATTGGAAGGACTGATGCTGAAGCTGAAACTCCAGTACTTTAGCCACCTCATGCAAAGAGTTGGTTCATTGGAAAGGACCCTGATGCTGGGAGGGATTGGGGGCAGGAGGAGAAGGGGATGACAGAGGATGAGATGGCTGGATGGCATCACCAACTCGATGGACATAGGTTTGGGTAGACTCCGGGTGTTGGTGATGGACAGGGAGGCCTGGCATGCTGCGATTCATGTGGTTGCAAAGAGTTGGACATGACTGAGTGACCAAACTGAACTGAATGGAACTGATAGGTTGGGAAGTTGAGCATGGTTTATGAATTAGTTGGCTGCCTATGACTCAGGGGGCTTCCCTTGTGGCTCAGCTGGTGAAGAATCTGCCTGCAATGCAGGAGACCAGGTTCGATCCCTGGGTTGGGAAAATCCCCTGGAGAAGGAAAAGGCTACCCACTCCAGTATTCTGGCCTGGAAAATTCCATGGACTGTATAGTCTATAGGGTCCCAAATAGTCAGACACGACTGAACGACTTTACTTTCACTATTATTCAGGGTCTTTCTGTGAAGACCAGGGCTGTGGTAGCATCTGAAGGCTTGATGGGAGAAGATCCATTTCCAGGCTCACTCACATGATTGCTGGAGGGATTACATTCCCTGTGACCTGTTGCACTAAGAGCCTCAGTTCTTTGCTGGCTTTGGCCAGGAGCCTCCTCTGTTCTTCGCTATACAGACCCCTGCATAGAGCCTCTCGCAGCGTGGCAGCTGGCCTCCTTGGAGCAAACAAGCCAGAGAAACGTCTAAGGCACTTGCTTCCTACCTTTCAGGCTCATTGTCCTCCACCGCCAGGTGTCCAGCACCTCAAAACAAGCGAAAGGCCAAAACCATCACTTCACACACTTCCCCAGCTCGGGGCTGTTTAAAGCTGGAGGGTGTGCCTGCTACTTGCTACTTCATCTTATCCAGAAGTGGAAGCGTCTGAAAATCACGGATAATTCTATCATAGTTCTCCGCTAGAAACAAAGTTAATGTCTCATACTTTTATTTTCATAAGCATAAGGTAATGTTTTAAAATTATTCTTATTGATTAAAGAAAAATTACTAGCACAAAAAGTCACATTTGTTAGAAATCAATGTTGAAATGAGACAGACTGGGGACATTAATAGAGCATTAATAAATGTTAAATTATTCTTTTGCTTGGCATTCAGGGCAATGAATCTCTGAGAAATGCTTGTTCCTCTTTGGTAAAGTGGTGAGAGAGCTATTGTGAAAATAAAGTTGACCAAGAACCAGTATGTATAAGTCAGGATGCCTTCTCAGGTAAATCAGTTTTAGAGAGAAAGTCATGAAATTTGGTGATCTGAGAATCAGTTTCTTAAAACCATGCCTTACATATACTATTATTTCCCACATGTGCCATGACATAAAAATGGTTGGGGAAAAAAAAAATGGTTGGGAAACACTAGTGTTGACAGTGCTGCATCTCCCATTTCTTGTAACTATGACTAGCAAACCTGTATCTTTGCTAGACTTCTCCAGGAAGCACTAGCAACTACCTCTGCTGTGATCCTTCACCGCAGTCTTCCTGTCTTTCTGTTCTGGGCTGGAGTGTTTGCTCCACCTTGTTCTTCTCTCACTTCTTGTCTTACAGGTATCTGTCAACATCTCTCACAAACTGATGGAACACTCTCCCATTCTTAACATTCATGGATGTACTCCCTTTTATGAACACTTATTGGCCCCAGGCTTTATCTAGTTGCAGTGAGCAGGGGCTCCTCTTCACGATGGTTTCTCTCTTTGCAGAGCACAGGCTCTAGGGGTCACAGGCTTCAGTAGTTCTGGCACGCAGGCTTAGTTGCTCCATACATGTGGGATCTTCCTGGACCAGGGATCGAACCTGTGTCCTCTGCATTGGCAGGCAGATTCTTAACTACTGGACCACCAAAGAAGTCTTCTCCCTTTCTTTTCCCAGGGAATTACAGTGACAAGTTCAATTTCTTCAATGGTTATAGGGCTACTCTATTTCATCTTGTTTGAGCTTTGGTAGTTTGTAGAATTGGTCTATTCTAAGTTGTTGAATTATAAGTTTATGGTATTCCCTTATTAAAGATTGCAGAAATTATAATGATAAGCCATTTCATTACTGATATTGATGATTTATGTCTTTTTATTTTCTATTTTGCAGTCTTGCTAGAAGTCTATTAACTAGTGTTTTATTGCATTTGTTTGTTTTATTTTGTTTTCTAATGTCATTGATTTCTGCTCTTTTTCCCTAACTTCTTGAGGTTATTGATATGAGACTTTCCTAATGTAATATGTCACATTTTTCTGAGCAATGTTTAATGTGTAAATTACCTTCTTAGTACTACTTTAGCAATAACCCAGAAATTTTGATATGTTGTATTTTTGTTTTCATTCAGTTCTGTGGGTTTTTATTTTTTGTTTATTTTTAAAAATTTTCTTTCGGTCTTCTTTGACAAGGTATATATATGTGTGTGTGTGTGTGTGTGTGTGTGTGTGTGTGTGTGTTTCGGTGTGGTTTGTGGGATCTTAATTCCCCAACCAAGGATTGCACCTAGGCCCTTGGCAGTGAAAGTGGAGTCCTAACCAAGAGACTGCCAGGAAATTCAAACAAGGTATGATTTTAAAGTGTGGTGTTTAATTTCCAAGTATTTGGAAAATTTCCAGTTGCCTTTCATTGATTTTTAATTCAATTCCATAAGGGTCAGAGAACATACTTATGTCAATTCTTAAATGTGTTAACATTTGTTTTCTGACCTAGCATTTGGTCTATTATTGGTGCTTGAAGAAAAAACATGTGCATTCTGCTGTTGTGGGTAGAGTGTTCTATAAATGTCCTTTAGATCCTACTGTTTGATTGTACTGCTTAGGTCTTCTATATCTTTGCTCATTTTATGATTTTTAGTTCTATCAGTTGCTGAGAGAGGGATTTTGAAGTCCCCAGTTATAATTTCAGGGGTCCATGCCTTATGGGAGATGAATTTTTCTGTCCCTATTAAGAGAAAAAATATAAAATGTGAATACAAATTTAAGTATGAAAGTTAAGTATTTATTTAGAATGAGGAAAGAACCACAACAAATTACACATCTTGGAATGCTAACAGAAAATCAACAAACATCACAAAACCCAAGAAAGAACATAATAGGTTTATTATTTTACTACCTGATACAATTTCTATAATACTTTTTTCTTACACTTTTTGTCTAGATGCTCTTTTCTTTTCTTTGCATGTGACAGTTATTTTATCGTATTTGTATCAACTGAACAGATCATTCAGTTTTTCTTCAACTATGGTTGATCAAAAAAATTTTTATTGCTGATAGTTTTCATTTTTCCCCCCAGCTTGACAACTTGTAATTTTTTTTTAAGATTGTAGTCACATTTGGGGATGCTTCTATTAGGTTTCATTTATAGGAATTATAAAATTTGGAATAATTTCCCACAAATAGCTTCTGGCTCTATACATACTTCTGGTACAGATAACATAGGCTGTGTTCATATTGCCACAGAACCTCTGGCCCTGCACCTTGGTGTTACAATCCTGGGAGAGCAGACAGTGGGCTGGAGGCAGATAGCTGGAAGCTATTCTTCTACAGCAATGGTTAACAATAAAATGCTACTTACATAAGTGACTGTGAATCATATAAATATCCTCCTACTCAATTCTAACAACTTGTATTTCAAACTAAACTTCCCTTTAACTGGAACCTCAAAATTACTCCAACCACTCTAATACTATCAGACACAAGGAGAACTGTGATAAAGGAGAACAATACAAACACATGAACATATTACTAAGGCACCTTCCAGGGCCTTGGAAAGGGCGTGTGTAAATGGGGGGCTTTGAAGCTTAACCCTCATTAGTTTCATTGAAAATTAAGCCCTGCTGCTGACATTTTACTGGGATGCATAGAGAAGGATGTAAACACTTGTACTTAGTTGGCTATCTTGAAGCAGAAGTTTCTTGGATGTCCTTTATAACACTTTTTATTATGAAAATTTCCAATTATACACCAAAGCAGTGAGAATGGTATAACAGATATTCATGGTTTACATCAAGTTCTAAAATGATCAGATTTTGCTGATCTTGTTTACTTGGGTGTGTCCAGTTCCAGAAATTTTTAGGGGATAGATACAAAGAAGAATGAGTCACAGGCTCTGCCCTCATGTATGTATCTGATGAGGAAGATGTGGCATGAGTCCAGCAAACCCTGTCACTGCCCACGGGAGACCTCGGATCTGGGAAGGAGAGAACACCCTCAACCAGGAATGACCAGTAATGGATTTGAGGAGGAAATAAGCTACTTAGCAAACAAGTACCAAGCTGAAACAGAATTGAAATATCTGAAATACATATTCTGGTTTTCACTCTAGAATCTTCCTCTCAGCTTTGGAGAAAAAGTTCAATCTCTTTGCTATTTACCTAAATCTTTAATACTCAAATTTATTCAGATGTAGAACTTCCCTTTCACTTTCATCAAGAGGCTCTTAAGTTCTTCTTTGCTTTCTGCCATAAGGGTAGTGTCAACTGCATGTCTGATGTTATTGATATTTCTCCCAGCAATCTTGATTCCAGCTTGTGCTTCATCCAGCCCAGTGTTTCTCATGATGTACTGTGCATATAAGTTAAATAAGTGCAGTGACAATGTATAGCCTTGATGTATTCGTTTCACTATTTGGAATCAGCCTGTTGTTCCATGTCCAGTTCTAACTGTTGCTTCCTGACCTGCATACAGATTTCTCAACAGGCAGGTCAGGTGGTCTGGTATTCCGGTCTCTTTCAGAATTTTCCACAGTTTGTTGTGATCCACAGAGTGAAACGCTTTGTCATAGTTAATAAAGCAGAAGTAGACAATTTTCTGGTATTCTCTTGCTTTTTCGATGATCCAGTGGATGTTGGCAATTTGATCTCTGGTTCCTCTGCCGTTTCTAAAACCAGCTTGAACATCTGGAAGTTCACAGTTCACATATTGTTGAAGCCTGGCTTGGAGAATTTTGAGCATTACTTTACTAACGTGTGAGATGAGTGCAATTGTGCAGTACTTTGAGCATTCTTTGGCATTGCCTTTCTTAGGGATTGGAATGAAAACTGACCTTTTCCAGTCCTGTGGCCAATGCTGAGTTTTCCAAATTTGCTGGCATATTGAGGGCAGCACTTTGACAGCATCATCTCTTAGGATTTGAAATAGCTCAACTGGAATTCCATCACCTCCACTAGCTTTGTTTGTAGTGATGCTTCCTAAGGCCCTCTTGACTTCACATTCCAGGATGTCTGGCTCTAGGTGAGTAAGCATACCATCCTGATTATCTGGGTTGTGAAAATCTTTTTTGTACAGTTCTTCTGTGTATTCTTTTTTTTTTCCTTCTGTGTATTCTTGCCACCTCTTCTTAATATCTTCTGCTTCTGTTAGGTCCATACAATTTTTCCTTTATTGTGCCCATCTTTGCAAGAAATGTTCCCTTGGTATCTCTGATTTTCTTGAACACATTTCTCGTCTTTCCCATTCTTTTGTTTTCCTCTATTTCTTTGCACTGGTCACTGAAGAAGGCTTTCTTATCTCTCCTTGCTATTCTTTGGAACTCTGCATTCAAATGGGTATCTCTTTCTTCTTCTTCTTTGCCTTTAGCTTCTGTTCTAGTCACAGGTATTTGTAAGGCCTCCTTGGACAACCATTTTGCCTTTTTGCATTTCTTTTTCTTGGGAATGGTCTTGCTCCCTGCCTCCTGTACAATGTCATGAACCTGTGTCCATAGTTCTTCAGGCACTCTATTAGATCTAATGCCTAGAATCTATTTCTCACTTCCACTGTATAATCGTAAGAGATTTGATTTAGGTCACAGGAGTGGCTGCAAGGAGATACACCACGTCCAGGGTCAGAGAAACCCCCATAAGACAGTAGGCGCTGGAGCGGCTATGAGGAGATACCTCACGTCGAAGGGCAAAGGAGAAGCCCTAGCAAGACAGTAGGAGGGGCAAATTCACATTTAGAATCAAACCCCGTTCCTGCCAGAGATGTTCAGAGGGCTCAAACAAACCTTGTGCACACCAGGATACTGGGATCCCACAGAGACTGAGCCAGAACTGTGTTTGGGCGTCTCCTGTGGAGGTACGGGTCGGCAGTGGTCTGCCGCAGGGACAGGGGCTCTGGGTGTGGGTGTGGTGTAAGCCCTCTTGGAGGAGGTCAGCATTGACCCCACCACAGAGCTGTCAGAACTCACACAGGACTGGGAAACAGACTCTTGGCGGGCAAAATAGAGCCTTGTGCACTAGAAACCAGGAGGAGGGAACAGTAACCCCACAGGAGACTCTCCTCTGGGTGTCCCGGAGTCTCTGACAGAGGCATGGGTTGGCGGTGGCCTGCTGCAGGGCTAGGGGCATGGACTGCAGCAGTGCATGCATGAGATTTTTTGAGGGAGGTCACCATTATCTTCATTACCTCCACCATAGTTTGGCCCCAGGTAAATAGCAGGGAGGGAACACAGCTCCATCCATCAACAGAAAATTGGATTAAAGATCTATTGAGCATGGCCCTGGCCATCAGAACAAGACCTAGCACCCTCTCAGTCAGTCTATCCCATCAGGAAGTGTTCATAAGCCTCTTATCCTTCTCCATCAGAGGGCAGAGACTGAAAACCACAATCACAGAAAACTAACTAATTTAATCACATGGACCACAGCCTTGTCTAACTCAATGAAACTATGAGCCATGCAGGACCATTCATGATGGAGAGTTCTGACAAAACGTGGTCCACTGGAGAAAGGAATGACAAACCATTTCTGTATTCCTGCCTCGAGAACCCCATGAACAGTGTGAAAAGGCAAAAAGATAGGACACTGAAAGATGTAGTCACTGAGTTGGTAGGTGCCCAATATGCTCCTGGAGATCAGTGGAGAAATAACTTCAGAAAGAATGAAGAGACGGAGCTAAAACAAAAACAACACCCTGTTATGGATGTGACTGGCGATGGAAGCAAGGTCCGATGCTGTAAAGAGCAATATTGCATAGGAACCTGGAATCTTAGGTCCATGAATCAAGGCAAATTGGAAGTAGTCAAACAGGAGATGGCAAAACTGAACATCGACATTTTAAGAATCAGCAAACTAAAATGGACTGGAATGGGTGAATTTAACTCAGATGCCCATGATATCTACTACTGTGGGCAGGAATCCCTTAGAAGAAATGTCATAGTCAACAAAAGCACCCGAAATGTTTGGGCGCAGTCTCAAAAATGACAGAATGATCTCTGTTCATTTCCAAGGCAAACCATTCAACATCAGAGTAATCCAAGTCTATACCCCAACCAGGAATGCTGAAGAAGCTGAAGGTGAACGGCTCTATGAAGACCTACAAGACCTTCTAGAACTAACACCCAAAAAAGATGTCCATTTCATTATAGGGGACTGGAATGCAAAAGGAGCAAGTTACTCCAAGTTACACCTGGAGTAACAGGCAAATTTGGCCTTGGAGTACAGAATGAAGCAGGGCAAAGGTTAATAGAGATCTGCCAAGAGAAAGCACTGGTCATAGCAAACACCCTCTTCCAACAACACAAGAGGAGACTCTACACATGGACATCACCAGATAGTAAACACCGAAATCAGATTGATTATATTCTTGGCAACCAAACATGGAGAAGCTCTATACAGTTAGCAAAAACAAGACTGGGAGCTGACTGTGGCTCAGATCATGATCTCCTTATTGCCAAATTCAGACTTAAGTTGAAGGAAGTAGGGAAAATCATTAGACCATTCAGGTATGACCTAAATCAAATCGCTTATGACTATAGAGGGGAAGTGAGAAATAGATTTAAGGAGCTAGATCTGACAGACAGAGTGCCTCATGAACTATGGACGGAAGTTCATGACATTGTACAGAAGACAGGGATCAAGACCATCCCCAAGAAAAAGAAATGCAAAAAGGCAAAATAGCTGTCTGAGGAGGCCTTACAAATAGCTGAGAAAAGAAGAGAAGCCACAAGGAAACAAGAAAAGGAAAGATACACCAATTTGAATGCAGAGTTCCAAAGAATAGCAAAGAGAGATAAGGCAGTCTTCCTCAATGATCAGTGCACAGAAACAGAGGGAAACAATAGAATGGGAAAGACTAGAGATGACTTCAAGAAAATCAGAGATACCAAGGGAATATTTCTTGCAAAGATGGGCTCAATAAAGGACAGAAATGGTATGGACCTAACAGAAGCAGAAGATGTTAAGAAGAGGTGGCAAGAATACACAGAAGAATTGTACAAAAAAAGATCTTCACAACACAGATAACCACCTTGGTGTGCTCACTCACCTAGAGCCAGACATCCTGGAATGTGAAGTCAAGTGGGCCTTAGGAAGCATCACTATGAACAGAGCTAGTGGAGGTGATGGATTTTCAGCTGAGCTACTTCAAATCCTAAAAGATGATGCTGTCAAAGTGTTGCACTCAGTAGGCCAGCAAATTGAGTGGCCACAGGACTGAAGAAGGTCAGTTTTCATTCCAATCCTTAAGAAAGGCAATGCCAAAGAATGCTCAAAGTACTGCACAATTGCACTCATCTCACACACTAGTAAAGTAATGCTCAAAATTCTCCAAGCCAGGCTTCAACAATATGTGAACCATGAACTTCCAGATGTTGAAGCTGGTTTTAGAAACGGCAGAGGAACCAGAGATCAAATTGCCAACATCTGCTGGATCATCACAAAAGCAAGAGGGTTCCAGAAAAACATCTATTTCTGCTCTACTGACTATGCCAAAGCCTCTGACAGTGTGGACCACAACAAACTGGAAAATTCTGAAAGAGACGGGAATGCCAGACCACTTGACTTGCCTGTTGAGAAAGCTGTATGCAGGTCAGGAAGCAACAGTTAGAACTGGACATGGAACAACAGACTGGTTCCAAATAGGAATAGGAGTACGTCAAGGCTGTATCTTGTCACCCTCCTTATTTAACTTATATGCAGAGTACATCATGAGAAACCCTGGGCTGGATGAAGCATAAGCTGGAATCCAGATTCCTGGGAGAAATATCAATAACATCAGATATGCAGATGACACCCTCCTTGTGGCAGAAAGTGAAGAAGAACTAAAGAGCCTCTTGATGAAAGTGAAAGAGGAGAGTGAAAAAGGTGGCTTAATGCTCAACACTCAGAAAACAAAGTTCATGGCATCTGGTCCCATCATTTCATGGCAAACAAATGGGGAAACAGTGGAATCAGTGGTAGACTTTATTTTTCTGGGCTCCAAAATCACTGCAGATGGTGACTACAGCCAAGAAATTAAAAGATGCTTACTCCTTGGATGAAAATTATGACCAAGCTAGACAGCATATTAAAAAACAGAGACATTACTTTGCCAGCAAAGGTCTGTCTAGTCAAGGCTATGGTTTTCCCAGTAGTCTTGTATGGATGTGAGAGTTGGACTATAAAGAAAGTTTAGCACCAAAGAATTGATGCTTTGGAACTGTGATGTTGGAGAAGACTCTTGAGAGTCACTTGGACTGCAAGGAGATCCAACTAGTCCATCCTAAAGGAAATCAGTCCTGAATATTCATTGGAAGGGCTGATGTTGAAGCTCAAACTCCAATACTTTGGCCACCTGATGTGAAGAGCTGACTAATATGAAAAGACCCTGGTGCTGGCAAAGGTTGAAGGCAGGAAGAGAAGGGGGTAACAGAGTATGAGATGGTTGGATGGCATCACCGACTCAGTGGACATGAGTTTGAGAAAACTGCAGGACTTGTTGATGGACAAGCATGCTGCAGTCCATGGGGTAGCAAAGATTCAGACATGACTGAGTAACTGAATTGAACTGAACTGAGTGCTTCCTTGGTGGCTCAGATGGTAAAGAATCCGCCTGTAATGCAAGAGACCTGGGTTTGATCCCTGGGTTGCGAAGATCCCTTGGAGGAGGGCATGGCAACCCACTCCAGTAATGCATCACTAGCTGCATTTCAGCGCCACAGGCTTAAATGATATTTTGGATGCAAGTGTACCTGCTAAGTCATCACTTAGCAGACATCTCAGACTCTTTGGTACCCCATGGGCTATTGCCCATCACGCTCCTTTACCCATGGGGTTTTGCCAGAAAAAATACTGGAGTGGGCAGCCCATCCTCATCTCTTTCCTCTGCTTCAAGCACTGACAGTTTCTTTCCTTTACTTCACGGCCTCACACACACACACACACACACACACACAGACACGAAGAGAGAGTGGGGTGTATTAGACTTTAAGGCCGCTATAACAAATTGCCATGAACTGGGTAGCTTAAAACAATGGATATTTATTGTCTCACAGTTTTGGAGCCTCTACATCTGATATCAAGTTGTTGACACGACTGTGTTTCCCCTCAAATCTGTAGAGAAATCCTCAATTGCCTCTTCCTCAGTTTTGGTGGCTGGCCAGCAGTCTTTGTTGTTCCTTGGCTTGCAGGTGCACGACACCAATCTTTGCTTTTGCCAACAAACAGCCTTCTCCCCGTGTGTCTCTTCCTCCAATTGGCTGTCTTCTTATAAGGACCCTAGTTATTGGATTAGGGGTCCACCTACTCCAGTATGGCCTCATTTGAACTTCATTACATCGGCAATGATCCTATTCCCAAATAAGCTCATATTGTTGAGTACTTGAGGTTAGGAATTCAACATATCTTTTGAAGAGTGGGTGAATATTCAACCAACAACAGATGGTCTCCATGAGGAGAGCATCCCACAGAAACCAAAGACATTGCCTTGATTCCAGAATTTATTCCAAGAAGGAGTCCTACTACAGTGGTGGTAGAAGATCGAAGAATCTTTTGAAGTATGTATTCCACCTACTATTTGGTTTGCTTAAGGACTAACTGGGTTTGATCGACAGGTGTATGCTATCATGAGTTAATGATATTAAAAAATCTGAATGCCTTCATGTAAAGGCTGAATGGCCCTGGATACAGGATAGCGGCCCTATCCTTTCTCGTAGTTTCCCCCAGCTATCCCGTTTGGAGGGAAATGATGGTGTATAATTTTGATGAGCAAATGGGATAAGTGATTGATGTGATGAGGCTGTCACTCTTTGCCAGAGAACTGTCTTTGATGTCTAAAGTATTACTTGGGACCTAGATGAAAGAGTCATAAAATAACAAGCCTAACCAAGGGGATGCAGCTAGCATTTAGGAAATGCACCCATTTTTCTGTACCTCCTCTTTTCCTTTGATCAAACGTGTACACATTATTAATAAAAAGAAATACAAATTTTAAAAAGACATGAAGAGGGAATGGTAAAATGAACCCTGCCATAGTCCAAAAGAAAAAAAAAAATCACAGCAATTTCACATCAGGCCCTTTGTTGAGATCCTATACAAGAACAGCAGTATGATTGGGATTCTTAAATGGCAGTGGCTGAAATGTCTAATAAAAGCCTGCTAATGACACAGAATCAAATCACCAAACAAACCCATCTCAAAATCCAGTTTCTCTCGAAGGGAAGGGCATGAACTTTATGGTTGGCACTGTCTCTTAATGTAGGACCTTAGGCAAGTTACTTAATCTCTCTCAAGTTTGCTACGTATAAAACTAAGGAAAACTACCTAGCAAGGCTGTAGTGACAATTAAGCCAAACGCAGGACACATGTAACAGGTGCTTCACTAAATCGAAGCCTTCCACCTCCCAGCCCTGCAATTATTTGCAAAATACAATCTTTGCCCACTACCCGTCACCTACTCTTCATCTCATTCTCTTCCTCTCTCTCTCTCTCTGCCAAAGTTCTTATTTATAGTCTAGCAGAGGGTATATAAAGAGGAGATGACTTGCATTTATTTTTAAAAACCAGTGTAAAACAATGTAGTATACCACTGACTACTTAAGTGCTGACAAACTCGACATTCCTAAAAACAGCAAACACATATTGAGTGATCATTCATGCCAGGCATGGTGCTAGGCAAGGAGTATTCACTAGTAAGTGAAACATCTTCCCTCCCTGGTGGAGTTCAGTTTAGTGAACTGAATGTTGAAGAAGCAATGAATATATAATTGAAAAATATGTTCAGTGCCCATAAAGAAATGATCAGGTGCAATGATGGAGACTAATGAAAGGGCAGGTGGGATACTTAGTTTAGGAAGGATGGCCTTTCTGAGGTGACATTTAAACTGAAACCTGAAAGATGAGAAGCTAGATGTGTAAAGAACAAGAGCAAGTGTCTTCAAGACAGTGGAATCAGCATGTCCAGCGAGGCAGTCAGGAGATAAAAGTGTTTGAGGAGGAGTTCTGGCAGTGTCAGCAAGATGGAGGGTCTGCCATGAAGTAAAAATCCAGTTCTTACCATGGCCTCAATGTCCCACCTAAACTGCCCTGGACCCCACCCCGCCCCCCCACATATCCTCCCCAGGTGTCCACATCACCTAGTCTTTCTGTCCTTTATGTGCTGGTCTCACTCCCACCTCAAGCATGAGAGGTTTGCTGCATTTGCTGTTCTTCTGTCTAGAATGCTCTGCCTGGATGATTCTCATAGCTTCTGGCCCCAGTGGTCAGTCAGGCTTCAGATCAAGTGTCATCTCTGGAGAGAGATCGCTAATTACCACCCCTCACCCAACATTAACTTTTGGTGTTTTTTTCCTCTTCCCATCCCTCACCACTATCAAACGTTATTTCGCTGATTTTTTGAAGTTTGTTTTTTGTTTGTTTGTTTTATACTCTCCCCTAAAATAGAAGTCCCATGAGTTTATTTTCCTTATTGCTATAACCTAGAAGCATATCTAGAATATAAATGAAACTCAAATATTACTTGTTGAATTTACAATGAATGAAATAAAGTTTAAAGAGGTAAGGCGAGGTATTAGAAAAGAACTAACCAAATTGTGTGAGAGTAAGGACTTCCTGGAAGAGGTATGTTTTCAGTTATTAAAATCAAAGGGGCAAGAGAGCGAAGGTGGTGTGCAGGTAACAAACAAGAATTGTGGAAATCACTCGTTCATCCCTGTCCTTTTTCACTAGATTAGGAACACCTTTAGCACTGGACGGAGAAGGCGATGGCACCCCACTCCAATACTCTCATCTGGAAAATCCCATGGATGGAGGAACCTGTCGGGCTGCATTCCATGAGGTTGCTAAGAGTCGGACATGACTGAGCGAGTTCACTTTCAGTTTCATGCATTGGAGAAGGAAATGGCAACCCACTCCAGTGTTCTTTCGTGGAGTATCCCAGGGACCGGGGAGCCTTGTGAGCTGCCATCTATGGGGTGGTACAGAGTCGGACACAACTGAAGCGATTTAGCAGCAGTGGCAGTTAGCGCTGAAGCCGCGTTTTACTAATCTTTCACCAGCGCCTGTCCCGGGACCTGGCACACAGATAGGGTTTTACACAATGACTGACTGTGAGGTGCGCAGAAGGGTCTATTAACTCGGCTGCGGTGCAGTTTGTGGCTGGCCACTAAGCCTGGCAGCACCCGTGCGAGGGAGCAGACGGCTTTGCGGAAGACGGCCTCGGCGGGTGGGGGTGGGGGGTGGGGGTGGGAAGCGCCTCCCGCGCCTGCGCGTTATGGCGGGGAGCCGGCAGCGTCGGCGCGCGCCTGCGCAGTGCGGTCTTTCCCGCCTCCGACAAGATGGCGGCGGCCGAGTAGCGCGGGGGCGGTTTGTGGCCGCAGGAAGCCCGGCCGCTGCAGCGGGCCGAGGCGGGATGCTGTTCCCAGGGAGCGCCGTTGGCCACCGGTGAGGAAGGTCAAGCACAGAGCTGCCTTCCCGAGCCCCCCGGCGCCCCCTACGTACACCCCCGTCTGCTCGAGTGCGGTCGCCGCTTTGCCTACTTCGCTACCGCCCTGTGCTGTCGGGTCCGGAGCTCCGGCGGCGGCAGGGGCTGTGTCCGGCAGGAGAGGAAGCGCCCGGGCTGCGTCCGTGCTTCTGTCCGCGGGGCGAGCGTCTGGCAGGTGGGTGAAGCTGCAAGCTTCGGTGTCTCCTCTTGGGGCAAAGCTTTCTCGGCTTTGCCCCGCCATGGCTCAGACCCTGGTGGTGTTCAGCCGGAGTCCACCGCTGCTTTGTCTCCACGTCCCGCCCCCTCTCCGCGCCCCGCTCCAGGCCTCCGGCTGGCCCCTGACTTTGCGTGCCCTCCATTCCCACGCAGGGGCCGGGGGTCGCAGCGCCGGCCGCCCTCCGCAACCTTTCCTGCCTCCTGCTGAAGCGTCAGCCCTTGCAAGCGGTCCCTCCTTTGCGTTAGGTGGGTGGGTCGTCTGCCTGTTTTAGTCACCTCCCCATCTTCCTGGTCTCGACCTTTTGCTTCCTTGAGAAGTCTTTTTAACTGTCTGGAAAGCTTTCCCAGGCTTATAGACTTACAGAGAAAAGCTTGCTATCCAGACGCCAGTGGATTTTGTTCATCTTGTCGGGGGGATCCAGCCCCCAGGAGACTTTGATGGTTTTGAGGAATGGTGCCAGTGACGGCAAGTGATTCTTCATCTAAATTAATCCTTTTCTGATTACAGCGAGTCTTTGGTCTCTAACCTTTTTTTGGAGGGGGGGGGGCGGACGGAGGGACATACGTATACTAGATCCAGGGAAAGAATTGAGAAGTGGTCCTGGTTTTAAAAGAAGGCTTTGTGAGGGTAAGAAATGTAATAGCCCAAGAAAGGATAAGCGATTTTAGTGATTCTTTTATTCACTGTTAGGCTAAATCGTCCGTTGAAGCTTCACAATCTTGTGTTGTCCAAGCCCTTTGTTTTATTTGGAAAGGACTGAAATGGAGAAAACGCTTTTTAAACTTGAAACTTCTCAAATTTCTTGGGTTCTCAATTGTTATTAGTACTACTTGGCAATCTTTCTTGTACTTGATATTTTCTGCAAAATTTAGGTTGTGCCAGTGTCATTTCTTCTTCATTTATTACTAGGGCAAGAGTAGTCAGAATTAATGGTGTAAAAAGTGCAAACTGAAGGAGGGATGTGGTAGTGGAGGTTGCCATGTCTGATTTTTCCCAATTTTTTCCTGTAATTGGATAATGTGTCAAGAGCAGCAGAATGGTGAAAAATGAAGCTATGAGTATAAATGGTAGTGTATCCACTGAGATTGCAATGGGTGGAGCTTTTAAAATTAAATTGAGTGATATCCTTTTTTTGAAGCCATGCTAGGTGCTCTCCAGAGTTTCTAAAGCACAGACTGTTGTTGCCTTATTGGAAATTTATGCTAAAAGTCTTTTAACAGGTGGGTTACAATTGGCCTGACAGATTTAACTTTTTGTTCTACCTCCTGACACACATCTGCCTTAACCTTTATTGTAGACTTTTAGCCTCTTGATGAATTTCTTAAATTTGGAGATAGAATTGTTCATTTTAAAAGGAGAGGAGATATTTTAAGTGTTTGATTCCTGTATGGGCAGATTCATTCACTTGTTTGTTGCTGTGCTATGCTAAGTCGCTTCAGTCACGTCCATCTCCTTGCAGTCTCCACAGGACCGCCAGACTCCTCTGTCCATGGGACTTCTCCAGCCACGAATATTGGAGCAGGTTGCCATTTCCTCCTCCACAGGACCTTCCCGACCTAGGGATCAGAGCCACATCTCTTCTGTCTCCTGCGTTGGCAGGTGGGTTCTTTACCACTAGCGCCACCAGGTAAGCCTGTTTGTTTCCTGCACCCGAGGACTGCGTGTTTTTACAGGCACTTGTCTCTCAATTCTGTGCTTTTAGCTGACGGGGTAGTGCTCAGCCCTAGGCAGTAGCTCATTGCCTGAGACATTGTGTCAAGACCTGTCTGACCACAAACAAGCACTCTTCCACACTTATGGAACCCGTTTTCTCTCTCTCTTTCTTCCCCTCTTCCTGTCTTTAGGAACCCTCCCGTCTTTGTGTCTATTCATTCAATTCTTTAGCCTACTGCTCTTTTCATTTGCCTCCCCTAGTCACCAGGATCCCATGGTCATCAGTTTTTACCAGCCCATCATTGATACCTTAGAATACTTAACTTTATGTCAATTTATCTTTCTAGTGCCCAGTTCTGAACAGGCCTAATCACTATCTTGATCCCTGAAGGATACAAGAGACAGTTGTGTGAGGATTTTGGATTGTTTTCATACCAGTTAGTGTTCTGTTATCCTCCAGATCTATAATGTCGATTGTGAGGGGTTTTTTTTTGGTCTTACTTCATGAAAGTGTTTATAGCAAATAACTTGATCTTTTCCTTTCCTGAGAAAAATCTCAAGCATCTGAGGTATAATCTTTTCTATCCTGATATCATTTCTTTATTTACTCTTCTCTGAAAAGAAGGAATTGTCCTTCCTTTTCTTCAAGAGCAACCTTCTCCAGATGTGTCCATGATCATCCCTCTTTATGTTTCTTTCTCAGTAATTATCCATGATCACTCCTTTTTAAGTTTTGCCCTCTCTAGCCTCCATGCATGCTTAAATATACCTTTGCCAGGGCTGCCAAACACCGTGCTGTGTGCCGTGCAGCTCACAGAAGCCAGTCTGAATTTTGAGCCTGCTGTGCCACTGTATTTTTATTCTTTAATCCTAGGAGCCTGGTGTAGTTGTTGTTCAGTCGCTCAGTTGTGTCCAACTCTTTGCAACACCAAGAACTGCAGCATGGCAGGCTCCTCTGTCCTCCATTACCTCCTGGGGTTTGCTCAAATTTATGTTCATTGAGTCGGTGACACTACCTAGCCATCTCATCCTCTACCACCTCCTTCTCCTTTTGGCTTCAGTCTTTCCTAGCATCAGGGTCTTTTCCAGTGAGTTGGCTTTTCGCATCAGGTGGCCAAAGTATTGGCGCTTCAGCTTCAGCATCAGTGCTTCCAGTGAATATTCAGGGTTGATTTCCTTTAGGATTGGTTGATCTTCTTGCAGTCCCAGGACGCTTAAGAGCCTTCCCCAGCACCACAATTCTCAATTCTTTGACACTCAGTCTTTATGGTCCAACTCTCACATCCATACATGACCACTGGAAAAACCATAGCCTCGACTCGACGGACCTTTGTCGGCAAAGTGATGTCTCTGCTTTTTAGTATGTTGTTGAGGTTTGTCATAGCATTTCTTCCAAGGAGCAAGCATCTTTTAATTCCATGGCTGCAGTCACCATCCACAGTGATTTTGGAGCCCCCAAAAATAAAGGTCTGACACTGTTTCCACTGTTTTCCCATCTATTTCCCATGAAGTGATGGGACCAGATGCCATGATCTTAGTTTTCTGAATGCTGAGTTTCAAGCCAACTTTGTCATGCTCTTCTTTAACCCTTATCAAAAGGCTCGTTAGTTTCTCTTCACTTTCTGCCCTTAGAGTGATATCATCTTCATATCTGAGGTTATTGATATTTCTCCCAGCAGTCTTGATTCCAGCTTGTGCTTCATCCAACCCAGTGTTTCTCATGATGTACTCTGCGTAGAAGTTAAATAAGCAGGGTGACAAGATACAGCTTTATTATAACTCTTTCCCAGTCAGTTGTTCAATGTCCGATTCTAACTTGCTTCTTGACCTGCATACAGGTTTCTCAGGAGGCAGGTAAGGTGGTCTGGTACTGGTGTTTCTTTAAGAATTTTCCACAGTTTGTTACGATCCACACATTCAAAGGCTTTAGCGCAGTCAATGAAGCAGAAGCAGACGTTTTTCTGGAATTCTGTTGCTTTCTCTAAAATCGAACAAATGTTGGCAGTTTGCTCCCTGGTTCCTCTGCATTTTCAAAACCTAGCTTGTACATCTGAAAGTTCTAGGTTCACATTCTTTTGAAGCCTAGCTTGAAGGATTTTGAGCGTAACCTTGTTAGCATGTGAAATGAGTGCCGTTGTATGGTAGTTTGAACATTCTTTGACATTACCTTTCTTTGGGATTGGAATGAAAACTGTGACCTTTTTCAGTCTTGTAGCCACTACTGAGTTTTCCAAATTTGTTGACATATTGAGTGCAACACTTTAACAGCATCATCCTTTAGAATTTCAAATAGCTCATCTGGGATTCCGTCACCTCCACTAGCTTTGTTGGTAGTAATGTTTCCTAAGGCCCCCTTGACTTCACGCTCCAGGATGTCTGGCTCTGGGTGAGTGACCACAGTGACTGGTGTACTGTTCTCTGTGTATTCGTGCCACCTCTTCTTGATATCTTCTCCTTCTATTAGGTGCGTACCATTTCTGTCCTTTATGGTGTCCATCCTTGCATGAAATGTTCCCTTGATGCCTCCAGTTTTCTTGAAGAGATCTCTAGTCTTTCCCATCGTGTTGTTTTCTTTGCATTGTTCACTTAAGAAGGGTTTCTTATCTCTTCTTGGTATTCTCTGGATCTCTGCACTCAGTTGAGTATATCTTTCCCTTTCTCCCTTGCCTTTCACTTCTCTCCTTTCCTCAGCTCTTTCTAATGTCTCCTCAGACAATGACTTAAGCTTCTTGCATTTCTTTTTCTTGGACTAGTTTGGTCACTGCCTCCTATACAATGTTACGAACCTCTTTCCAGTGATGAACCTCGTATATAAACTCATATAAAACATATGAATCTCTTTCAATAAACTCATATATGAACCTCTTTCAGTTTTATGAATCTGGTAGACACTTTCTCTACCAGATCTCATCTCGAATCCATTTGTCACCTCCACTGTATAATCATACGGGATTTAATTTAGGTCGTATCTAAATGACCTAGTCGTTTTCCCTACGTTCTTCACTTTAAACCTGAATTTTGCTATTAGGAGCTCATGACCTGAGCCACAGACAGCTCCAGGTCTTCTTTTTGCTGTCTGTGTAGAGCTTTTCCATCTTCAGCTGCAAAGAACATAATCTGATTTTGGTATTGACCATCTGGTGATGTCCGTGTGTATAGCTGTCTCTTGGTTGTTGGAAAAGGGTGTTTGCTATGACCAGCGTGTTCTTTTGACAAAACTCTGTTAGCCTTTGCCCTGCTTTTGCCCTCCAAGGCAAAACTTGCCTATTATTCTGGGTGTCTCTTGGCTTCCTATTTTGTATTTCAATCCCCTGTGATGAAAAGGACATCTTTTTTTTTTTTTTTTTTTTTTTTGGTGTTTGTTCTAGAAGGTGTAGTTCGAGAACTACAGCAGTTCTACTTCATAGAACTGTTCAGCTTCAGCTTCTTTGGCATTAGTGGTTGGGGCAGAGACTTAAGATAACACTGATATTAAACAGTTTGCCTTGGAAATGAACTTAGATTATTTTTTTTTGCCTGAGGTTGCACCCAAGTACTGCATTTAGAACTCTTGTTGACTATTAAGGGCTACTTCCTTTCTCCTAAGGGATTCGAGCCCACAGTAGTAGATATAACAGTCATCTGAATTAAATTCGCCCATTCTCATCCATATTAGTTCAGTGATTCCTAAGATGTTCATTCTTGCCATCTGCTTCACCACATCCGATTTGCCTTGATTCACGGACCTGCCGTTCCAGGTTCCCATGCAAAAAAAGAGCAATAGCTCTTTACAGCGTCGGACTTGACTTTAACCATCAGACACATCCACACAACTGAGCGTCATATCCGCTTTGGTCCAGCCACTTCATTCTTTCTGGAACTAACGACTGCCCTCCAGTCTTCCCCAGGAGCATATTGGACACCTTTTGATTGTGGTGCTCATCTTCGGTGTCTTATTTTTCTGCCTCATGCTGTTCGTGGGGTTCTCGCAGCAGGACTGCTGGAGTGGTTTGCCGTTCCCTCCTCCAGTGGGCCACGTTTTGTCGGAACTCTTCACCAGGACCCGTCTGTCTTGGCTGGCCCTGCACGGCATGGCCCATGGCTTCACTGAGTTATACAAGCCCCTTCACCACAACGAGTCTGTGATCCATGAAGGGGTATAGTAGGAAGGACATTTACTTTTAAGCTTCAAAGATCTGATTTTGAAGTCTACTGAAACCAGTTACTGTCTGTGTGGCTGTGGGCAACTTACTACTCAGGCTGTGTTCTTTGTCTGTAAAGTAGAATGTTATACGAGGAAGACATGGCAACCCAATGCAGTATTCTTGTTGGAGAGTCAGCATGGACAGAGGAGCTTGGTGGGCTATAGTCCATGGGGTCACAAAGAGTCGGACAAGACTGAGCGACTAAGGACACCACAGAATGTTATACTTACCTCACAGAGTTGTAATCGACGGAGTTTAACACACGTTACATGTCTTTCCAAGGGTTTGGTGCATTATGGAGTTCTTAAAAGTGTAAATTATTCTTTCCTTTGCACTCTGACTTCCCTTACCATCGCAGCACCGAAATTGGTTTTTAAAAAGTCATCTTGATGATCTAATTACCAAAGCTAACGGCCTTATCTCAATCATCCATGGTTTTCTTAGACCGCTTCTGAAATATACTCCATAGGAATGAAATGATCTGATTTCTTGTTTCTTGGCTTTATAGTTCCTGATTCTCTTATGTCTGAAAGTTTCTTTACATTCCCTGCAGTGTCTCGATTTTGCTCTTTCCCCTAAACATAGCTGTTTCCTGTATCAGTTAGGATGCAAATAGGATTTAAAAACAGAAGTGTATTAGCTCAGGTAATTGGCAAAGGCATAGGTAGGATTAGTTTAAAGGGCAGTTTGTGCATAAGCTTTGCTTTGCTCAGTCCTCAGTCCTCAGTCAGCACAGAGGTTCTGTGTTTCCGTTTCCTCTAAACTGCCCTCCCATTTGGGTTCCTGCTCAGACTGGCTTCCCCTCTAGATTGAATCCAAGTGCTTTCCATCTTTATCTGTAGTGTGGCGACCTTTGTGCTCAGGTTTATCCTTTCATAGTTGCATGTTTCTCTTTCTGCTCCAGGCCTCACATTCTGACACAACCACCAAAGACGGGAGGAAGTTTGCCCTCTCATCTCTTGATGAGGCAAGTAAACCTTTTACAGAAAGCCTGTATCAGATTTCATTTTGGACTAGCATTTCAGTCTAGGAAGAAATTAAATGAATGGCTACAGGGAAGATAACCAACATTGTCAGTGACATATATTGATAATATTGGATGGAGAAGTAAGCTTAAATGAATGAGAATTTTCAGATAGTAGTGGCATTCTTAAAGCACTGCTTATCTCAAGAGCAGGTATAAGCTGTACTTAGGACTGAATCAGTCATTTAGATAATCATGAATGACTAATTAAAATGGATTACTATATAAAATTAGTATATTTGAGTGGTATATCCCAGTTCTTTTAAGGTTGTTGTTAAGAACATTTACGCGTGCACTGTGAGGAATGGATACAGGTAGCAACTAACAGGGAATAGACCTGTGGTTCTTCTTGAAGATGAGTGGTGTTTGGAAATCTGTGGGTCTGGTAGAGACGAGATATACCAAGTGTCCTGTGATGTTTGCCCGCAAAACAAGAATTGTCCCTTCCAGAATACCAATAGTGCCCCTGTACACTGAAAAAACAAATGCTTTGGTTTTTTTTCAAAGAATTCGCTGAGATTCCTCTGTATACTTATATTGCAAGTGACAGAAAACCAAATTCAGACTGGCTACACAGTAAAGGGCATGATTAGGTCTTGTCCTTGAACTTCATCTGGGGCTTCATCCAGTCTGAAATCATCAAGGACTTGGCTTAGTTTCTCTGGTCCTGCTCTGGCATTCCTCTTGTTTTGGTTTCGCTCTCAAGCGAGCTTATCTCATGGTAGCAAATTACTGTAGCACTTTCAGACTTAATACTCTCATTTCGTATGTAAAGTAAAATGAAGCATATCTTTTGTTATTTGGTTTTGCAAGTGTTTGTTGAATGTCATCACTGTTGAAACTTCCCTGAACACCTGCCCCTAAAAGTGGATTACTTCCTCTGTTATGTTACAACTTCACAGAACTCTGTTGCATGCCATGTTCTATGGTTATTATGCTCATATGTCTCATGCATTAACTTGCCTTAATTGTCTGTGTGTTCTTAATGTGTAGAATACTCTCTGACTTAGTGGTACACAATAACCATTTATGGATGAATGAGAGGAAGGAAGGATATGGAAAGGGGCAGGGAAACATAAGAAGTCCCCATTCCTTCCTGTTACTGAACCCTGAATTGTGAACATTGTACTCCTACCACCAAAGTATGTGTGTAATGCTCTTGTGATTGAGAATGAATTCATTTGAAAGCTTTACTGAATTCTAGTAGTGTTCCATCATTATTTTCTCAGCAAAACTAAAACCAGTTACCATCTTTTGTTCTTTCAACAAGTATTTTTGAAAGCCTGCTATTGGCAGGTCATGTGACACAATGGTAAACAAAGTAGAGCTGTGCTTCCTGAGCTTAAATATCAGCGAGGGACATAGACATTATTCATGTGTGCACACTCAGTCGCACACACACGTCAGGGAGCTCACAGGTTTTGAAGCAGAATAAGATAGATTCAGGGGATTAAAAAGTAACAGGATACTGTAATACTTCAGGTAGTTTGGTGAGAAAAGGCTTTTTGAGAAGCCCTTTTCTGAGTGAAGTGGATTAAGCCATGGAACTATCTGGAAGGAAATGTTCGGGCAGAGCAAGCAGCAGCTTCTAACGTGGAAATGTCCTTGGCATGTTGGAAGAGCAGCATGTGGGAGGCCGTGGCTGAAGCGGGGGTGGGGGGTGTGTGGCAGGGCAGGTCAGAGGGTAGGTGTGGGCAGGGTAGACCAAGGGGAGTTCTGAAGGTCATTTAAAGACTTGATTTTGTTAGCTAGAAAGTCTGGAGAAGGCAATGGCACCCCACTCCATTACTCTTGCCTGGAAAATCCCATGGATGGAGGAGCCTGGTGGGCTGCAGTCCATGGGGTCGTGAAGAGTCAGACACGACTGAGCGACTGCTCTTTCACTTTTCACTTTTGTGCTTTGGAGAAGGAAATGGTAACCCACTCCAGTGTTCTTGCCTGGAGAATCCCAGGGATGGGGGAGCCTGGTGGGCTGCCGTCTATGGGGTTGCACAGAGTTGGACACGACTGAAGCGACTTAGCAGCAGCAGCAGCTAGCTAGAAAGTCACTCAGTCGTGTCTGACCTTTGTGACCCCATGGACTGTACCAGGTCTCCCACATTGCAGGCGGATTCTTTATCAGCTGAGCCACAGGGAAGCCTCAAGGGAACTTCCCTGGTGGCTCAGATGGTAAAAGCATCTTCTTGCAATGCAGGAGACCCGGCTTTGATCCCTGGGTGGGGAAGATCCTCTGGAGAAGGAAACAGCAACTCTCTCCAGTACTCGTGCCTGGAAAATTCCGTGGATGGAGGAGCCTCGTAGGCTACAGTCCATGGGGTCGCAAAGAGCTGGAGACAGCTGAGGGGCTTCACTTTCACTTTTCACTTTCTAGCTAGAAAATTGGAGATGATATATCTTTGGAAATCTAATTATTATTTTTAAGTTATATTATTTTAAGTACTAATTATGATTAGAAGTTCTCTCTGTGCTAAGTAACTAGCGTATGATAGACTTAACACAATTTAAATGTTAAATAATTTATCTGAATAAAATGGTACTGAGATAAAAGTTGAAATTTTAAAGTTACCCTTTGAAGGAACTTTTTAAAATATTTAGGATACTTTACTTAGGTTTGTGATTATTTTCTTCAGCTCTTATGTACCCCATTACTAAAGTTTTCTGTAGTCATTAAAGAAAATTCAGGAAATACAGAAGTACAGATGACATTCATAAGCTCAACATATGGAGAAAACCAGTTGAGTTTTCGTCTCTCCCAACCCTTCCCTCCCGCTTTCAGTACCCTCTGTCCCTCTCTTCTTCCCTCTGTCTTTCACTTTCTTCTTTGTGCCTATGACTTTTTCCCCCTGTTACAGTGTAAACATGTGTATATGTCTAATTTTTTAAAAATTAGGTTATATTCATTTCTTGGAATATTTGATAAATCTTATTTTTATTGACTGTATAATCCCATTGTAAAAATTATTTTTCTTAATTGTTTCCTGGAGGTGGTTATTTAGTTTAGGTTTTCTATTTTATCATCATGTGGGCAGTGAATGTCTTAACACATGGATTTTTTTCTCTTTGTCTTTTTCCTTAGAATGGAATGATTGGCACTGGAGTAATGTAATGGAATAAGGTTTCATCTTAGACATTGTTAAGGTTCATGATACATGTTGCCACATTGTACCATGTCTTGTAAGCCCAATAAATGTTAACTGGTTTGAAAGTAACGGTAGCTGGGTGGTGGTGGGGAGGTGAGGACCTACGGAGTTGCCAAGCTTGAGTGATAGGCTAGGTTAGCCTTTTATTTCCAAATATTTCTTTCTTTTTTATCTTTAATATATATTTCAAGGTGTATATAAAAGCACCATGGAGAACTTTACATGTTACTGCAAACACACAAACACACATGAACTTATTGCTCAGGTCAAGACGCACAGCGCTGCCGCCACCCCAGAGCTCCTGCCCTTCTGGTTCCCGGTCTCCAAGAGGAAGCTTTCAGCATTTCCCTCCAGGCCTGTTTGCTCAAGTTCGTTTTGTTTTGTTTCTGTGAAACCCTTCATCATGTTTAAAGACGTTCCCTTCTGTACCGGTTTACTAAGAATTTTGTGTTTTGTTCTGTTTGTTTGAACTTAATGCTTTTTTTGTTGTTGTTGCAGCTTTTCATTACTGTATGACTTTTCTCCTTCACTATGTTAATATATTGAATTACATATTATTTAAAATCTTAAACCTAACCTGATTTCTGAGGTAAACCTAATTTGGTTTTACAGTATTACTCTTTTTATGTATTTCTGGATTCAGTTTGATATTCTGTTAATAGTTTTGTATCAGTGAGGTGGCCTATATTGTCCTTGTCAGGATTTGAAATCAGCGGTTATCTCATACTAGCCTTATAAAATGAGCTGACCCTCATTTTCTATTCTGAAAAAGTTTAAGTAGGACTGAATTGTTCCATTAAATTTCTGTGAGAATCTGGCCGAGAAGCCATCTGGGCTGGTAATTTTCTTTGTGGAAAGATTTTTAATTACTCCTTTGATTTTTAATTTTTAACCTTCTCAGATTTTCTGTTGATTATTTTGGTAGTTTTCCCCCTAAGAAGTTGTCCTTTTCATCTAAACTTTTTAAATTTACTAGCATAAAATTATTTATAATAAATATTAGTATCCGTTTAATGGTTGCAGTAAAGAATTATCTTATTGTATCTGTTATAGGCTAAAACTACCTTCTGTTTTTCCTCATTCAGTCTCCCTGGGAATTTAGTAGTCATTCAAAGGAACCAAATTTTGAATCTTGCTGATTCCTTTTCTTTTTATTACATATTTGTTCTCTATTGCATTGATTTCCGCTCTTTATTTCCTTCCTTCTACTTTTTGGGATTTACTTTTTTGTTCTTTTGCTAACTTCTTGTAGATCACTACTTTTCAGCATTTCTCCCTTTTAAATATATGCATTTAAGGCTGAGCATTTCCCTCTAAGTACTGTTTCAGCTAGCAACATTACTCAAATTTTAATATATAGTACTTTTATAATTCACTTTAAAATGGTTTCTAATTTTCACTGGTATCTACTTTAACACTTGGATAAGTTGAATGTATTATATTTCTCGATTTCTGAACACATGGAGATTTTCTAGTTGTTTTCAAATGTCTTTTATTTCTAACAATATAAGATATGTCATCAGAGAACTCTTAACAACATAGCAATGTCATCAGAGAACAATCTCAGTGTTTCAAAGGTCTGTGATTTCAGACCTTTAATATTTGAGATCTGCACTGTGGCCCCAGTATATTATTTTTTTCCCTATAGCTATTGAATGTGGTGTTCTAATATATTTACATTGGATCTTGCTGGTTAATCCCGTATTTCAAATCTTCAGGGTCATAAGTGACCTTTTGTTTGCTTGTATCAATTACACAGACAAGAGTGTATTAAAATATCCCGTTTACCACTGTAGATATTTCCCCTTGTATTCTCTCAGCTTTTGCTTTATTTATTTGAGACATTGCTAGTAGATGAACATATATATATACACTGTGCTTGGTTGCTCAGTCATGTCTGACGCTTTGCAACCCTTTAGACTGTAGCCCTCCGAACTCCCCTGTCCTTGGGATTTTTTAGGCAAGAATACTGGAGTGGGTTGCCATTTCCTTCTCCAAGGGATCTTCTCGACCCAGGGATTGAACCCACATCTCCTGTGTCTCATGCGTTGCCAGCAGATTCTTCCCCTGCTGAGCCATCAGGGAAGCCTAGTATTTGGATAGAAATGTGTAATAGTTATATCTGCTTAGTGACTTACTGTTACAAAGTATTCCACTTTTATTCTGAAAGTGCTTTTTGCATGAAGGTCTAGTTTGTCTGGGATTGATATAACAACACCAATTTTCTTGTTATTGTTTTCTAAGGCTGATCTACATATGTGGTTTTAAAAAATCATATTCTGCTTTTATGTTATCAAAGCCTGATTGTTTCTTGTCGTATCATCTTGGGTGTTTCTAGCATTGTAACATGTAACTTGCTTCAAATGTAGGCACTAATAAGATACTGAGATAATGTCTTACTTGTTTGAATTTAAAAAGTAATGAGCATGATTTTGAATAAGTACTGAAGTTGTTTTAGGTTTCTCTTATTTTAAACGTTAAAAAATGTAGTTTTGTCAGGAAGAGACTTAAAGATTTATATTCTTGAGCAGATATTACCGGCATGCAGTATACATATCAAAACTTGCAAGAGAAAATGAAATGAACATAAATATGCTGTCCCTGTCTCTTCCCTGGTGGCTTAGACGGAAAAGAACCTGCCTGCAATGCAGGAGACCCTGCTTCAGTCCCTGGGTTGGGAAGACACGCTGGAAAAGGAATGGCAACCCACTCCAGTATTCTTGTCTGGAGAATTTCCTGCACAGAGGAGTCTGGTGGGCTATAGTCCATGGGGGTCACAGAATCAGACACAACTGAACGACTCACACTTTGACTTTTCATCCCTGTCTCTTAGTTACACATGTCCCCTCCACAGAAGCAATCACTGTGTGATTAACACAGGTAACAGTGTAATCACTGTGACCAGTTTCTTGATTAGCTTTTCACACTGTAGTCCACAGAAACCCAAATTTTGCAAATTCAGCTTGTTAGGTGGGCAAATATATACACTACTGTGGTAAACTCTAATTTGTGTCTTCATCACAAGGTAGCATTCTAGAACATGCATTTTAAATCATAATGATAACTCTCATTCAAGCTCCAGAACAGTTTTTTTTTACTTCAAAAGTTACAAAGCAGATACTGGAAGAGGATAAACAGCTTTCTGCTTCAGTCTGATTAGCCAGTCCTTCAGTTTCGAAATCCTACTGGTTTGGGCTTTAACAGAAGTGGTCCCGTGGTTAAGATAATTGGGGAAATTCTGACAAGGATGGCTCATTTGCTAGTCATTCAAGGGGGTGGTTAGGAGGAATTTCTGTTATGGATTACAGTAAGGTGAAAGAATCTGTGTATTTTGCTTATTCTCTGTCTACATGAGCAACAAGTGCTGAGTAGGGCTAGAGGATCGGCTTCCGGGGTCATTCACTCACTCATCTGGCTGGCAAGTTGGTAGTCATTGTAAGGACACTCAGGTAACCTTATGGAAAGGCCATCCTGGGACCCAAATGTTGACCTTTCCATAAGGTTACCTGAGTGGCCTGAGTGTCCTGATAACCCAGAGGCTGGCTCCACAGTAAGCAATCCAAGGGACCAGGGTAGAAGCCACAGTGTCTTACAGTGACGTAGCCTCAGAAGTCACACGCTTCTGCAATGTTTTATTGGTCACTCATGTGTGCTTAGTCATGTTCAATTCTTTGTGACCCTGTGAACAGTAGCCCAGCAGGCTCCTTTGCTCTTGGGATTCTCCAGGCAAGAATACTGGAGTGGGTTGCCATGTCCTCTTCCAGGGGATCTTCTGACCCAGGGACCGAATTTGAGTCTCCTGCGTCTCCTGCATTGGCAGGTGGATTCTTCACCGCTGAGCCACTGGGAAGCCACTGGTCACTCAGGTCAGCTCTGTTCAGCATAGGTGAACACTGTGCTAAAGCTTGCATATCAGAATTTAAAGATTTTTAAGGATAGTCTTTGAAAGTGGCTCTGGTGCCACTCCCCATTTAAATAAGCATTGGATCAGCGATCTTACAGCTGGTGTTTTTGGTAATCTCAAGGTGAATTTATTCAAAAAAGTAATGCTTTTAGGGTGCTGCATACTTTTCTATTATGCATTGCTCAGGAAAATGCCTGTTTGATTGCCAACGTTTTCACAGTGATTTATTTTTTGTTGTATTTGATGCCTGATAAGAACAACATTCACGTAATCTGGGAATATCTAAAGAATTAGTATTCTGGCTTCCTCTTAGAAATTGTAGAATACATCCTCGAGCTTTAATATGGTGCTGAGATCTTGCCTGCCTTATCTATTGATGTTACAGCTTTAATCTAGTCATTGGATCCAGGTGTCATTCAGAACCCTCACTGTATATAGGGCGTTTTTATTCAGAAAATAATGAATTCTGACTATACTCTTCACAAAATAAGGTGGTGTGAGTGGTAAAGAACCCACCTGCCAGGGCAGGATATGTAAGATACGTAGGTTCAATCCCTGGGTTGGGAAGATCCCCTGGAGGAGGACATGGCAACCCACTCCAGCATTCTTGCCTGGAGAATCCAATGGACAGAGGAGCCTGGTGGGTTACTGTCCATAGGGTCGAAAGAGTCAGACGCGACTGAAGTGACTTAGCACATACATACTCAGGCTGCTGTAATAGTGTGGAAGAGCAAGGCTGCCCCTGTAAGAGAAGAAAAAAAAAATTGTCCCTGTATTCTTTGTGACAGAAATCTTCAGAGGAGTAGGTATTTGAAGATTTAAGTCTCATAGGGAGAGGGCCAGGAAATTTGTGAATCAGGCATCTGTTTATTTTAAATGTATCCAAGTGAAATATCAGATAGATAGTTGGATATTCACAGAAGAGGGTTAGGATTTAAATTCGAGATTTAACATCATTCAGTTCAGTTCAGTCACTCAGTCGTGTCCGACTCTTTGTGACCCCATGAACTGCAGCACGCCAGGCCTCCCTGTCCATCGCCAACTCCTGGAGTCCACCCAAACCCATGTCCATCGAGTCAGTGATGCCATCCAACCATCCCATCCTCTGTCTTCCCCTTCTCCCCCTGCCCCCAATCCCTCCCAGCATCAGGGTCTTTTCCAATGAGTCAACTCTTTGCATGAGGTGGCCAAAGTACTGGAGTTTCAGCTTCAGCATCAGTCCTGCCAATGAACAGCCAGGGCTGATCTCCTTTAGGATGACCTGGTTGGATCTCCTTGCAGTCCAAGGGGCTCTTCAGGAGTCTTCTCCAACACCACAGTTCAAAAGCATCAATTTTTCGGCGCTCAGCTTGCTTTATAGTCCGACTCTCACATCCATACATGACCACTGGAAAAACCATAGCCTTGACTACACGGACCTTTGTTGGCAAAATAATGTCTTCTTTTTAATAGGCTGTCTAGGTTGGCCATAACTTTCCTTCCAAGGCGCAAGCGTCTTTTAATTTCATGGCTGCAATCACCATCTGCAGTGATTTTGGAGCCCCCCAAAATAAAGTCAGCCACTGTTTCCACTGCTCCCCCATCTATTTGCAATGAAGTGATGGGACCAGATGCCATGATCTTAGTTTTCTGAATGTTGAGCTTTAAGCCAACTTTTTCACTTTCATCAAGAGGCTCTTTAGTTCTTCCTCACTTTCTGCCATAAGGGTGGTGTCATCTGCATGTCTGAGGTTATTGACGTTAAAGCCTTGGGAGTAGGTGAGAAAACAGGAGAGAAAGCAGTCCTGGTACAAGTCCTCAGGCACTCATGTTTTAGAAGACGCCTGAAGAGAAAAAACAAACCAATAGAGGAAATCAGAGGGAGGAGGAAAGCCAGAAGAACAAGTAGAGGACAAGAGAAGACATCTACTTCAAGTAGAAGAGAATGGTCTGCTTGGTCTAATGTTCCTGAAGAGGTTACTGTACTAAGATGAGGCAATGGAATTAGGCCGCTGGGTAGTCATTAGTGACCTTGACAATTGAGTTTCAGGAGATTGTTTAGGATTAGGGTGGGTTAAAGAGTAAATTAAAGGTGAGAAAATAGAGATAGGAAATGAAGGCCACTAGATGAAGAAGTTTTGCTGTGAGTAGAACAAAGAAATGGTCATATCTAATTGGTGGGGCGGGGGAGGTGAAGGGGAGCTGAGGTCAGGAGAGGAATTTCCTGGCCCAGAGATCGAAACCAGGTCTCCTGCATTGCAGTCAGATTCTTTACCATCTGAGCTATCGGGAAGTCCTGAGGAATTTCTTAAGATGTGTAATAATAGAGCACATTTGTTCATGATAGTGGTTCAGTAGAAGAGGAGAAACTGACTACACGGGAGAGAGAGAGGTTAGTCAGTGGTTTTCTTGCAAAGACAGGAGTAGTTGGACTCCATGCCCACGTTAGGGTATTGATCTTTGATAGAAGCAGTGCTGCTTTTTCTATTTTAATAGAAGAGAAGCAGTGTAGAAGCACTACAATTCTACCGATCTTACGGGACTTGGCAAAGAAAGTTTTTTTAAAGATTTATGAAGTAAATATAAGTTTCAGTTTTAAAAATATTTATCTATATTGAAAGAAGGAATTAAATTTGTTAGTTTGCCTTGATTTTCCTTTCTCTCTTTCACTTTTATAGTGTTAAGTGTTCATGTTGAACTCTTACTGTGATTCATTCTCTCAATCCCTAAAATGAATCTGTGTATTAGATCTACTCTGAGTAGTGCAAGTGACCCAGAGGTTTCTGATTTGATTGACACAATCCAGTAATGCCAGGTAGATTTGGTTTTGTCATTTTACTTAAGAATAAATTTGGATTGTTTACCCTGTAATAGAAAACATTTATCTTCAGATACTCAGAAATGAAATAATTTTATAGGCTATACATTGCCTTACCTGCTAAAATTCAGCATAAAGCAGGAGGGAGGGACGACATTAAAAAAAGCAGGAAATGGTAGTATAGAATTAGGCAATGCTATCTTCAGTATATCGGGTATTGAAAAGGTCATTGTTTTCTCATCCAAGGTAAGAACTTGAGGATACCGTGTAAGAATAAAAGTCTTGACCCAAGTATTTGGTTTGAGGTTCTAATAAATAAACATCATTGTTACGCCATAAATTTATTCTTGCATATACAGTAGATTTTGTCTTTAATGTCAATTTAAAAATTGGACTTTTTCTTATCAAATCAAATGTATTTCCAGGGCTCTTTTGTGTGCTATAAACTGATAAAATGATTGGCCAAGTGATCTAAGTATTTTAAATGTTAAGGTGATGGTAGTTTTAATTGTGTTTTGGAAAAAAGGCTATTTTTTAAAAACTCATTCTGTGTGCTCCTTTTTCTTGAATTCACAGTGATACCATAAACATTTGGTGCTGTTTTGGTAATTTAAGTCCCTGAACTCTTTAGTGTTGACATCTCATCTTTATGGAGGAGGGTTTCTAAGTTTGTATTGTAAATTGTACCTTTGGGAGCAGTGTTATAGCTGTTTTAGGTTTTTAGTAAAGATCGAAGCTGAAAACATTAAACAAGACAACAAGACATGATTTTAAAAAGACACATGGGGAGACATAAAATTCTGCTTTAAACATTTATTAAAAAAAAATTAATCAGAATTTGATTTTTTTTTTCCCCCAGACGAAAGATTGCTTAAAACATTGGATGACCAGAAAGTGGAATTTTATCAGATTAGAGCACATTAAGAATTTAGAAAAAATGTTTCCTTTACTAACGAGGAGATGTTTGAATATTTTTTAATTTGGTAAAATGATTGTCAGAGGTGATTTTTTAGTTCTTTGTCTTATTAAAAACATAAATTAGTAAGTATGCTGTCAAAATTGTCAAAATAAGACTAATTAAAACAATTAAGTTTATTATAGAGTGTAAAATTTTGTGTTTTTTTTTTCCTGTTGTTATGTTTTTCAATTGAAAAAGTCTTTGGCCATTAGTTTTAACTATAAATTAGTAGTATATGCATATAATGCTTGGTTATTTCTTCTCTAAAGTAAGAAATATCAACTGGTTCTATTAACTTTTGTAAATCTTGCCATAATCATGTATCCTTCCTTATTTGAAATGTCTGTATTTTTCATTGCCTATAAGAAGATGTCTAAAGTTTTTAGCCTACCAGACAAAATGTAAAACTGCCCTAAAATTCCTAAATATCTTTAAAGGCTACTTCTCTTGCTACTTTCTCTCTGAACTCATTCTTGATTGCCTAGCCAGAAATTATCAAATCTCTCATCCTTTGGTACAGATGTTACCTCGTATTAAAACTTTTCTTGTGCACATTTGTAAGTTGATATCTTACTCCTCTTTGTATCATCTACATTCATACATTCAGCAGTGTTATTGGATGTCTGCTGTGCCCCAAACACTGTTGTAGGTGTGAAGGCAACAGCAGTGCATGAGAATCCAGGTCCCTATCCTCATGAAATTTATGTTCTAGTTTGGGAATGATAATGAGGGAGACAAAATTAAATAAACAGATAGATGCCTAGAGCCTTTTAGATGTTAAATGTTTTGAGGAGAAAACAGTGTATATGATAGAAGGTTTAAGGACAGTACCAGTGTTGATTTGATGGCGATGGAAGATCTCTTTGAAGATGTGACATTTATGCCAAAGCTGAACGATAACAGTGGAGCAGTCATTTGAAGATTTGGGAGCAGAGTTCTCGAACTGAAAGACAGACAGTGCAAAGGCATTAGAGAGAGGAAAGAACGGGGGAGGTGGGGGAAGAGGGTGGGAATGGAAGCAGGAGGTAGGTTATACAGTCTTGTAAGCAGAGGTAAGGGATTTGAAATTTATTCTAATTTAATTTCGAAGCCTGAGAATTGTTGTTTAGTCGATAAGTTGTGTTTGACTTTGCAACCCCATAGACTGTAGCCCATCAGGCTCCTCTGTCTGTGGGATTTCCCAGGCAAGGCTACTGAAGTGGCTTGCCATTTCCTTCTCCAGGGCATCTTCCCCACACAGGGATCAAACCTGCATCTCCTACATTGGCAGGCGAGTTCTTTACTACTGAGCCACCAGGGAAGCCCCGCATTTACGGGTTCATGTGATTACATTGGGCCCACTCAGGGCCACCCTCCCCCTCCTTTATTGAGAGTGTACTATACAACCAGCACAGTACTAGGCACTGATGTGTATTGCTGAGCAAGCAAAGATTTTAATCCAAAAGCCACATAAAAACAAGACGGAAGTGACCTCCATTCTCAAGGAAAGTCCATGTCAAAATGTCCAGGACCATAGTGCTCTGGAATTGGCCTACTTGAATCATAGGAGTTTGACTGTGGTTGTAAGAGTTATTCCTTACAAGTTACAAGGTAACTTTCTCATGTCTCTCAGTTCAGCTCAGTTCAGTCACTCGGTCGTGTCTGACTCTGTGCGACCCCATGAACTGCAGCACACCAGGCCTTCCTGTCCATCCCCAAATCCCAGAGTCCATCCAAACCCATGTCCATCGAGTTGGTGATGCCATCCAACCATCTCATCCTCCATCGTCCCCTTCTCCTCCTGCCCTCAGTCTTTCCCAACATCAGGGTCTTTTCAAATGAGTCAGCTCTTCACATCAGGTGGCCAAAGTATTGGAGTTTCAGCTTCAGCATCAGTCCTTCCAATGAACACCCAGGACTGATCTCCTTTAGGATGGACTGGTTGGATCTCCTTGCAGTCCAAGGGACTCTCGAGTCTCCTCCAGTACCACAGTTCAAAAGCATCAATTCTTCGGTGCCCAGCTTGCTTTATAGTCCAACTCTCACATCCGTACATGACCACTGGAAAAACCATAGCCTTGACTAGACGGACCTTTGTTGACAAAGTAATGTCTCTGCTTTTTAATATGCTGTATAGGTTGGTCATAACTTTCCTCCCAAGGAGTGAGCGTCTTTCAATTTCATGGCTGCCATCACCATCTGCAGTGACTTTGGAGCCCAGAAAAATAAAGTCAGCCACTGTTTCCTCATCTGTTTGTCATGATGTGATGGGACCGGATGCCATGATCTTCGTTTTCTGAATGTTGAGCTTTAAGCCAGCTTTCTCACTCTCCTCTATTTCACTTTCATCAAGAGACTCTTTAGTTCTTCTTCACTTTCTGTCATAAGGGTGGTATCATCTGCATATCTGAGGTTATTGATATTTCTCCCGGCAGTCTTGATTCCAGCTTGTGCTTCCTCCAGCCCAGCATTTCTCATGATGTACTCTGCACATAAGTTAAATAAGCAGGGTGACAATGTACAGCTTTGACATACTCCTTTTCCTATTTGGAACCAGTCTGTTGTTCCATGTCCAGTTCATTTTTTGTTTGTTTGTTGTTTTTTGGTTTTTTCCATGTCCAGTTCTAACTGTTGCTTCCTGACCTGCATACAGGTTTCTCAACAGGCAGGTCAGGTGGTCTGGTATTCCCGTCTCTTTCAGAATTTTCCTGTTTGTTGTGATCCACACAGTCAAAGGCTTTGGCAAGTCAACAAAGCAGAAATAGATGTTTTTCTGGGACTCTCTTGCTTTTTCGGTGATCCAGCAGATGTTGGCAATTTGATCTCTGGTTCCTCTGCCTTTTCTAAAACCGGCTTGAACATCTGGAAGTTCACGGTTCACGTATTGCTGAAGCCTGGCTTGGAGAATTTTGAGCATTACTTTACTAGCGTGTGAGATGAGTGCAATTGTGCGGTTGTTTGAGCATTCTTTGGCATTGCCTTTCTTTGGGGTTGGAATGAAAACTGACCCTTTCCAGTCCTGTGGCCACTGCTGAGTTTTCCAAATTTGCTGGCATACTGAGTGCTGCACTTTGACAGCAAGCATCATCTCTTAGGATTTGGAACAGCTCAACTGGAATTCCATCACCTCCACTAGCTTTGTTCATAGTGAGACTTCCTCAGGCCCATTTGACTTCGGACTCCAGGATGTCTGGCTCTAGGTGAGTGATCACACCATCGTGATTATGTGGGTTATGAAGATCTTTTTTCTCATGTCACTACATGGTTCTTTATTGCATCCATACTGGTCTTAACTAAAGCAGATATTTTCAATGCCAGCATTGGATAAATGTCAGCCAAACAGAGCCAAAACAAACTTTGCCATTGTTCTGAGCTTTAGGGCAAGGGTCACAGTGCTCTGGGGCTCATCTTCCCCATGTAAGCTCATTCTTTAGAGTGTGTTCCTTCTTTAGGGTTGCAGGCTACCATATGGCATGCAGAGAAAGTGCCAAACGAGTGACAGTGAATCTTGTCTCCTTTTTTTTAAAGTCTGCTAATTAATAACTTTAGTTAACATCTGCCAAGTCCTTCTTACCATGTAATATAGCGTATTCACTACCGTAACACCAGGGCATACATGTTTGACGTCTTTAATATCATATAAGAGCAGTGAAGCAGAATTAACTCTGACAGAGTTAATTTTTGAGTCATTCCAGTTTTTAAATTTCTTTTACCTTTACTTATATGCCTACCTTCAAGGATTACCTTGATAGTGACGCCTGATAGATTAGCCATACTCCATAAGACAACCCGAAACTGTTTATCTTTAGTTTTAGTTATTTAACTAACTGAACATAAAAATGTGGAAATCCCTCTTGCATTTAGAGATTTTGTTCTAGATATCTTCCAGAGAAAGCTTTGGTACTCATTGATAAAAAGTTGTGGGTCAAGAGAATTTATTGATACTGTCTAAGCTGTTTGAGATTTTTTGTTTTCACTTATTCTGATTATTTAAGAAATGGATTCACTCAATAAATGCTTATTGAGCAGCGCTAGGTGCTAGGATGATAATAACTGAACACGTAACTTCTTTTGGTAATTAATTAATTTATTTCAATTGGAAGCTAATTACTTTACAGTGTTGTAGTGTGTTTTGCAGCACATTGACATGAATCAGTCATGGGTGTACATGTGTCCCCCATCCTGAACCCCCCTCCCACCTCCCTCCCCATCCCATCCCTCTGGGTCATCCCAGTGCACCAGCCCTGAGCACCGTGCCTCATGCATCAAGCCTGTCCGGGTGATCTGTTTCACATATGATAATATACATGTTTCAATGCTATTCTCTCAAATCATCCCACCCTCGCCTTCTCCCCCAGAGTCCAAAAGTCTGTTCTTCACACATGTGTCTCTTTGGCTGTCTCGCATATAGATAGGGTCATCGTTACCGTCTTTCTAAATTCCATGTATATGTGTTAGTACACTGTATTGGTGTTTTTCTATCTTCACTCTGTATAAATAGGCTCCAGTTTCATCCACCTCATTAGAACTGATTCAAATGCATTCTTTTTAATGGCTGAGTAACATTCCACTGTATATGTGTACCACAGCTTTCTTATCCGTTCGTCTGCCGATGGACATCTAGGTTGCTTCCATGTCCTGGCTATTGTAAACAGTGCTGCGATGAACATTGGAGTACATATGTCTCCTTCAATTCTGGTTTCCTTGGTGTGTATGCCTAGCAGTGGGATTGCTCGGTCGTATGGCAGTTCTATTTCCAGTTTTTTAAGGAATCTCCACACTGTTCTCCACGGTGGCTGTACTAGTTTGCATTCCCACCAACAGTGAAAAGACAGCCTTCAGAATGAGAGAAAATAATAGCAAACAAAGCAACTCGCAAAGAATTAATCTCAAAAACATACAAGCAACTCCTGCAGCTCAGTTCCAGAACAAGAAAAGACCCAATCAATAAATGGGCCAAAGAACTAAACAGACATTTCTCCAAAGAAGACATACAGATGGCTAACAGACACATGAAAAGATGCTCAACATCACTCATTATCAGAGAAATGCAAATCAAAACCACAATGAGGTACCATGTCACGCTAGTCAGAATGGGTGCTATCCAAGAGTCTGCAGGCAATAAGTGCTGGAGAGAGTGTGGAGGAAAGGGAACCCTCTTACACTGTTGGTGGGAATGCAAACTGAACACGTAACTTTTTAGGAATCATGAGACTCTGAAGGAGAAACAAGCTGCTCTGGGAGATAACACAGTCGTCGTTTAGTAACTGTGAGTGGTTGGTTCTGAGACCTTGGAGGATATCAAAACCCAGAGATGCTCAAGTCCCTTTTATTAATATAAAACAGTATAGTATTTACATATAGTCTACATATATCCCTCCCATTATACTTTAAGTCGTCTCTAGGTTTGTTATAATAACCTTGTAAGTGCTATGTAAGTAGTTGCCAGGCTGCTTGGCAAATGCAAGTTTTGTCTTTTGGAACTTTCCCCAGATCTTTTCTGTATATTTTTGACCCGTGGCTGGTTGAATCCACAGTGGTTGAATGGAGAACCCAAGGATACAGAGCACCTACTGTACGTATATCTAGGTAGGTGGTCTAGCATGATCTGCTCATGAGGATTTGACCAACACTGGCTTGCCACTTCACTGTGGGTGGACCTGAATTAACCTTGAAATTTCTTTGAGTGTCAGTTTTCTATGTATGTGAATAGTAATCTTTAATTGGAGTTCCTGTGCCCTTTTGCAGTAGCACTAGCAATTTTGAATTAATTTGTATTAAGAAAGGCTCCCCCACAATTTATATATGTACCTGAATCTGCCTTTGGCTCCCTTACTTTTCTTCTCCTTCAAATGTGATGATTTCAAATTGTGTCCAAACTAGAGGTACTTAACTTTTGGAGGAAAAAATACAGAAATAATGTGTGTTAGTTGGTAGAAGTGTTATAAAATTTAGAAAAATGACGATTTTTATCATTTCTACACCCAGGGAAGACCCTTGACATTTTAGTGATCTTTCAGTCTTCTCTGTGCACATACATAGTTCATTTAAAAAAAGACAAGGCTAGTTGGCTAGATAGTATCATATTACAAATACAGTATGTATTTAACTTTAATTCATAATTATTATGATCACTGTCATTTAATAAATTTATATAATTATTAGATTATATAAATTATACAACTATCATAACTTATATAATTTAACAAAATATTTATAATATATGTTATCTAGTTATAAATATTTGTGTATTAATAATTTGATAATTCTGCATTTTCACTTAATGCCACATGAATTACATAATACAATTGTATCTAATTATCTTCTATGACATAATTTAATTTTGTTAAGGTTGGAATGATGCATTTCTCAAATGTTTGGTAGAAGGTGTTTATAAAGCCATTTGAATCTGGTATTTTTGTGTGTGTTGGACAGAGGAAAGGGGAAACATTTAAACTCCTCTAGCTTTCAGTAGTTGTAGAACTATTAAGATTATCTATTTCTTTCTTGAGTCAATTCCCCCCACCTTTAAACTGTGTTCACTTTATATATTTGGGATCTTGTCTGTCTCTAATATTCAATCTTTTAAAGAAACTAACCTTTTGCTCTGATCTTCAAACTTTACAAAAACGTATACAATGAAAAGGAAGGCATCTTCTCAGCAGAGCTGAGACCTTTCCAGAGGCAGTCAGTGTACTTTTTCTCAATGACATTTTTATCTTTTTACAACCCTTTTATTTTTTACTAAAACAGGATGAACAGTATGAGACGTAGTGATCAGTACTCTCTTGTTTTCTCTCTTCTTTTTGTTTGTTTGTACATCAACCTCATTTTTAATGCCAGTGTAATATTCCACTTCATGGATGTATCCTGTTTAATTAAAAGTAGTTATGCTTTTTTCCCAGTAAAAACCTGTCCCATTTGTTTGATATAACCTAAGAACTTGATTTATTAACCCTACTGTAGTAATAGACATAATCATTTCAGAGGTCCAACAAGCCTTCCATGTGCCTTACCCTTTCACAAATAAGTTGAAATTAAAATGTTCGTTGCTCTATAATAGCCTCCTTGGAAGAGGGTATGTTCCATTTAAGTATTTTTAATTACAAACACAACTCTCTTCTGTAATTTAAATGCCATGTGATGTTGTTAGCACTTGAACCCCTGTTTCTTCTATAACTTACCCTAATGTGCAGTTTGAGAGATAGGTGCCGTCTTATGCTTCCTCATGGCTGCCCTTGCCACTTATTTATTTATTTATTTTTCATTTATTTTTATTAGTTGGAGGCTAATTACTTTACAGTATTGTAGTGGGTTTTGTCATACATTGACATGAATCAGCCATGGATACACATGTGTTCGCCATCTCGATCCCCCCTCCCACCTCCCTCTCCACCCGATCCCTCTGGGTCTTCCCAGTGCACCAGCCCCGAGCACTTGTCTCATGCATGCAACCTGGGCTGGTGATCTCTTTCACCATAGATAATATACATGTGTCGATGCTGTTCTCTCGAAACATCCCACCCTCGCCTTCTCCCACAGAGTCCAAAAGTCTGTTCTGTACATCTGTGTCTCTTTTTCTGTTTTGCGTATAGGGTTATCATTACCATCTTTCTAAATTCCATATATATGTGTTAGTATGCTGTAATGTTCTTTATCTCTCTGTCTTACTTCATTCTGTATAATGGGCTCCAATTTCATCCATCTCATTAGAACTGATTCAAATGAATTCTTTTTAATGGCTGAGTAATATTCCATGGTGTATATGGACCACAGCTTCCTTATCCGTTCGTCTGCTGATGGGCATCTAGGTTGCTTCCATGTCCTGGCTATTATAAACAGTGCTGCGATGAACATTGGGGTGCACGTGTCTCTTTCAGATCTGGTTTCCTCAGTGTGTATGCCCAGAAGTGGGATTGCTGGGTCATATGCTTGCCGCTTATTTCAAGTTCATCTTCTTACATGTCTTTGAGATGCTACCTTTACTATGACTAACTTTTCATATACTTCTGGAATTTAAAAAAATGTGTTCCCTTGGTTGATCTGCCAGTATCATAGCTTTTTAAAGTCTTTTTATTTTTAAATGACTTTGTACTTATAAAAGAGAAAAATAAGAGAGTTCCTATGTACCCTTCAGTTAGTTTCTCCTAATGTTAACATCTTATATATCCATAGTATAATGATAAGAGCTAAGAAATTAGCTTACTGATACAGTACATTTGACTTCGTACTCTTTTACTTATAATGGCTTTGCAGCAATTATTTAATATGTCATAGGAATACTCTTGCTCTTCCCTTCATATTTTCCCTTTTTTTTGCTTGTTTTTTCTTTCCAGTTGTCTAGCTGTAGCAAACAAAATAAAAAATTTATATAATATTTATTTAGGGACCATGTAAAATTAACTCAGGGAGAAAGAACATCATTATGCTACTGAATCTTTAGTACAGAAGCAAGATATGTCTTTCCATTTGTTGAAATCTCCCTTTGTGTCTCTCAGAAGTGTTCCATAGTTTTTCTCATACATGTTTTGAACTCTTTATTCAGTTTGTGCCTGTTTTTTTAAAAATTATAGATAAGATCTTTTCTTTCATTTAATCGTTTATCTGGTTTCTCTTTGTACATATAAAGGAAAGATTCCTTTATGATTTGTACTTGACTAAACTACTAGATTATATTGTTGTAGTAATATTTAGTTGGTTCTTTTGGATATTCTAGTTATTTAATTGTACCCCTACCAGTAGTATTCCTTTCTAATTTCATTCTCTGTGTTGACTGATAAAAATGAGTAACAGTGGTAAAAATGGGGCTTTCCCTGACTCTAGTAATATAGTATATCTAGTATTTCCTCATCGGGTGGTGCTGGCTTATTGTGGGTCTGAAATATATTGTGTTTAAAAAGTGTGCTTTTATATCCAGTATTTTCAGTAAGAAAGGGCATTGAGTTTTTAAGGCGTCTTTTCATCACCTTCGGCATGATAATATTTTTCTTCTATGTAGCTCTATTAATGTGTTGGGTGATATCAGTTTTACAACAGTGACTTTTGTTGTAAATTTTTGTTGATCTAAGTCAAATCCCTTGTGACTATACAGTGGAAGTGAGAAATAGATTTAAGGAACTAGATCTGACAGACAGAGTGCCTCATGAACTATGGACGGAGGTTCATGACATTGTACAGAAGACAGGGATCAAGACCATCCCCAAGAAAAAGAAATGCAAAAAGGCAAAATAGCTCTCTGAGGAGGCTTTACAAATAGCTGAGGAAAGAAGAGAAGCCACAAGCAAACAAGAAAAGGAAAGATACACCAATTTGAATGCAGAGTTCCAAAGAATAGCAAAGAGAGATAAGGCAGTCTTCCTCAATGATCAGTGCACAGAAACAGAGGGAAACAATAGAATGGGAAAGACTAGAGATGACTTCAAGAAAATCAGAGATACCAAGGGAATATTTCTTGCAAAGATGGGCTCAATAAAGGACAGAAATGGTATTTACCTAACAGAAGCAGAAGATGTTAAGAAGAGGTGGCGAGAATACACAGAAGAATTGTACAAAAAAAGATCTTCACAACACAGATAACCACCTTGGTGTGCTCACTCACCTAGAGCCAGACATCCTGGAATGTGAAGTCAAGTGGGCCTTAGGAAGCATCACTATGAACAGAGCTAGTGGAGGTGATGGAATTCCAGCTGAGCTACTTCAAATCCTAAAAGATGATGCTGTCAAAGTGTTGCACTCAGAGGGCAGCAAACTGAGTGGCCACAGGACTGAAGAAGGTCAGTTTTCATTCCAATCCTTAAGAAAGGCAATGCCAAAGAATGCTCAAAGTACTGCACAATTGCACTCATCTCACACACTAGTAAAGTAATGCTCAAAATTCTCCAAGCCAGGCTTCAACAATACGTGAACCATGAACTTCCAGATGTTGAAGCTGGTTTTAGAAACGGCAGAGGAACCAGAGATCAAATTGCCAACATCTGCTGGATCGTCACAAGGGCAAGAGGGTTCCAGAAAAACATCTATTTCTGCTCTACTGACTATGCCAAAGCCTCTGACAGTGTGGACCACAACAAACTGGAAAATTCTGAAAGAGACGTGAATGCCAGACCACTTGACTTGCCTGTTGAGAAACCTGTATGCAGGTCAGGAAGCAACAGTTAGAACTGGACATGGAACAACAGACTGGTTCCAAATAGGAATAGGAGTACGTCAAGGCTGTATCTTGTCACCCTCCTTATTTAACTTATATGCAGAGTACATCATGAGAAACCCTGGGCTGGATGAAGCATAAGCTGGAATCCAGATTCCTGGGAGAAATATCAATAACATCAGATATGCAGATGACACCCTCCTTGTGGCAGAAAGTGAAGAAGAACTAAAGAGCCTCTTGATGAAAGTGAAAGAGGAGAGTGAAAAAGGTGGCTTAATGCTCAACACTCAGAAAACAAAGTTCATGGCATCCGGTCCCATGATTTCATGGCAAATAGATGGGGAAACAGTGGAATCAGTGGTAGACTTTATCTTTCTGGGCTCCAAAATCACTGCAGATGGTGACTACAGCCAAGAAATTAAAAGATGCTTACTCCTTGGATGAAAATTATGACCAAGCTAGAAAGCATATTAAAAAACAGAGACATTACTTTGCCAGCAAAGGTCTGTCTAGTCAAGGCTATGGTTTTCCCAGTAGTCATGTATGGATGTGAGAGTTGGACTATAAAGAAAGTTTAGCACCAAAGAATTGATGCTTTGGAACTGTGATGTTGGAGAAGACTCTTGAGAGTCACTTGGACTGCAAGGAGATCCAACCAGTCCATCCTAAAGGAAATCAGTCCTGAATATTCATTGGAAGAGCTGATTTTGAAGCTCAAACTCCAATACTTTGGCCACCTGATCTGAAGAGCTGACTAATATGAAAAGACCCTGGTGCTGGCAAAGGTTGAAGGCAGGAAGAGGAGGGGATAACAGAGGATGAGATGGTTGGATGACATCACCAACTCAGTGGTCATGAGTTTGAGAAAACTCCACCACTTGTTGATGGACAAGCATGCTGCAGTCCATGGGGTAGCAAAAATTCGGACATGATGAGCAACTGAATTGAACTGAACTGAGTGCTTCCTTGGTGGCTCAAATGGTAAAGAATCCACCTGTAATGCAAGAGACCTGGGTTTGATCCCTGGGTTGGAAGATCCCTTGGAGGAGGGCATGGCAACCCACTCCAGTAATGCATCACTAGCTGCATTTCAGCGCCACAGGCTTAAATGATAATTTGGATGCATGTGTGCCTGCTAAGTCATCACTTAGCAGACATCTCAGACTCTTTGGTACCCCATGGGCTATTGCCCATCACGCTCCTTTGCCCATGGGGTTTTGCCAGAAAGAATACTGAGTGGGCAGCCCATCCCCATCTCTTTCCTATGCTTCAAGCCCTGACAGTCACTTTCCTTTACTTCACGTACACACACACACACACACACACACACACACACACACACACACACACACACACACACACACACACACACACACACACACACACACACACACACACACACACACACACACACACACACACACACACGAAGAGAGAGTGGGGTGTTTTAGACTTTAAGGCCGCTATAACAAATTCCCATGAACTGGGTAGCTTAAAAGAATGGATATTTATTGTCTCACAGTTTTGGAGCCTCTAAATCTGACATCAAGTTGTTGACACGACTGTGTTTCCCTGAAATCTGTAGAGAAATCCTCACTTGCCTCTTCCTCAGTATTGGTGGCTGGCCAGCAGTCTTTGGTATTCCTTGGCTTGCAGTTGCACGACACCAATCTTTGCCTTTGCCATCAAACAGCCTTCTCCCCGTGTGTCTCTTCCTCCATTTGGCTGACTTCTTAGAAGGACACTAGTTATTGGATTAGGGGTCCACCTACTCCAGTATGGCCTCATTTGAACTTAATTACATCGGCAATGATCCTATTCCCAAATAAGCTCATATTATTGAGTACTTGAGGTTAGGAATTCAACATATGTTTTGAGGAGTGGGAAAATATTCAACCAACAACAGATGGTAACCATGAGGAGAGCATCCCACAGAAACCAAAGACATTGCCTTGATTCCAGAATTTATTCCAAGAAGGAGTCCTACTACAGTGGGGATAGAAGATCGAAGAATCTTTTAAAGTATGTATTCCCACCTACTATTTGGTTTGCTTATGGACTAACTGGGTTTGATTGACAGGTGTATGCTATCATGATTTAATGATATTAAAAAAACTGAATGCCTTCATATAAAGCCTGAATGGCCCTGGATACAGGATAGCGGCCCTATCCTTTCTCATAGTTTCCCCCAGCTATATTGTTTGGAGGGAAATGATGGTGTATAATTTTGATGAGCAAATGGGAGAAGTGATTGTTGTGATGAGGCTGTCACTCTTTGCCAGAGAACTGTCTTTGATGTCTAAAGTATTACTTGGGACCTAGATGAAAGAGTCATAAAATAACAAGCCTAACCAAGGGGATGCAGCTAGCATTTAGGAAATGCACCCATTTTTCTGTATCTCCTCTTTTCCTTTGATCAAATTTGTACACATTATTAATAAAAAGAAATACAAATTTTAAAAAGACATGAAGAGGGAATGGTCAAATGAACCCTGACAGAGACCAAAAGAAAAAAAAAAAATGACAGCAATTTCACATCAGGCCGTTTGCTGAGATCCTATACAAGAACAGCAGTATGATTGGGATTCTTAAATGGCAGTGGCTGAAATGGCTAATAAAAGCCTGCTAATGACACAGAATCAAATCACCAAACAAACCCATCTCAAAATCCAGTTTCTCTCGAAGGGAAGGGCATGAACTTTATGGTTGGCACTGTCTCTTAATGTAGGACCTTAGGCAAGTTACTTAATCTCTCTCAAGTTTGCTATGTATAAAACTAAGGATAACTACCTAGCAAGGCTGTAGTGACAATTAAGCCAAACGCAGGACACATGTAACAGGTGCTTCACTAAATCGAAGTCTTCCACCTCCCAGCCCTTCAAATATATGCAAAATACAATCTTTGCCCACTACCCCTCACCTACTCTTCATCTCATTCTCTTCCTCTCTCTCTCTCTCTGCCAAAGTTCTTATTTATAATCTAGCAGAGGGTATATAAACAGGAAATGATTTGCATTTATTTTTAAAAGCCAGTGTAAAACAATGTAGTATACCCCTGGCTACTTAAGTGCTGACAAACTCGACATTCCTAAAAACAGCAAACACATATTGAGTGATCATTCATGCCAGGCATGGTGCTAGGCATGGAATATTCACTAGTAAGTGAAACATCTTCCCTCCCTGGTGGAGTTCAGTTTAGTGAACTGAATGGTGAAGAAGCAATGAATATATAATTGAAAAATATGTTCCGTGCCCATAAAGAAATGATCAGGTGCAATGATGGAGACTAATGAAAGGGCAGGTGGGATACTTAGTTTAGGAAGGATGGCCTTTCTGAGGTGACATTTAAACTGAAACCTGAAAGATGAGAAGCTAGATGTGTAAAGAACAAGAGCAAGTGTCTTCAAGACAGTGGAATCAGCATGTCCAGCGAGGCAGTCAGGAGCTAGAAGTGTTTGAGGAGGAGTTCTGGCAGTGTCAGCAAGATGGAGGGGCTGCCATGAGGTAAAAATCCAGTTTCTTACCATGGCCTCAATGTCCCACCTAAACTGCCCCTGTCCCCCCCCGCACTCCCCCACATATCCTCCCCAGGTGTCCACATCACCTAGTCTTTCTGTCCTTTATGTGCTGGTCTCACTCCCACCTCAAGAATTAGAGGTTTGCTGCATTTGCTGTTCTTCTGTCTAGAACGCTCTGCCTGGATGACTCTCATAGCTTCTGGCCCCCGTGGTCAGTCAGGCCTCAAATCAAGTGTCATCTCTGGAGAGAGATCGCTAATTACCACCCCTCACCCAGCATAAACTTTTGGTGGTTTTTTCCTCTTCCCATCCCTCACCACTATCAAACGTTATTTCGATGATTTTTTGAAGTTTGTTTTTTTGTTTGTTTGTTTTATACTTTCCCCTAAAATAGAAGTCCCATGAGTTTATATTTCTTATTGCTATAACCTAGAAGCATATCTAGACTATAAATGAAACTCAAATAGTACTTGTTGAATTTACAATGAATGAAATAAAGCTTAAAGAGGTAAGGCGAGGTATTAGAAAAGAACTAACCAAATTGTGTGAGAGTAAGGACTTCCTGGAAGAGGTATGTTTTCAGTTATTAAAATCAAAGGGGCAAGAGAGGAAAGGTGGCGTGCAGGTAACAAACAAGAATTGTGGAAGTCACTCGTTCATCCCCGTCCTTTTTCACTAGATTAGGAACACCTTTAGCACTGGACGGAGAAGGCGATGGCACCGCACTTCAATACTCTCATTTGGAAAATCCCATGGACGGAGGAACCTGGTGGGCTGCAGTCCATGGTGTAGCAAAGATTCGGACATGACTGAGCAACTGAATTGAACTGAACTGAGTGCTTCCTTGGTGGTTCAGATGGTAAAGAATCCGCCTGTAATGCAAGAGACCTGGGTTTGATTTCTGGGTTGGAAGATCCCTTGGAGGAGGGCATGGCAACAAACTCCAGTAATGCATCACTAGCTGCATTTCAGCGCCACAGGCTTAAATGATATTTTGCATGCATGTGTGCCTGCTAAATCATCACTTAGCAGACATCTGAGACTCTTTGGTACCCCATAGGCTATTGCCCATCACGCTCCCTTACCCATAGGGTTTTGCCAGAAAGAATACAGGAGTGGGAAGCCCATCCCCATCTCTTTCCTCTGCTTCAAGCCCTGACAGTCTCTTTCCTTTACTTCACGTCCACACACACACACACAGACACACACACACACACACAGACACACACAAAGAGAAAGTGCGGTGTATTAGATTTTAAGGCCCCTATAACATATTGCCATGAACTGGGTAGCTTAAAACAATGGATATTTACTGTCTCACAGTTTTGGAGCCTCTACATTTGATATCAAGTTGTTGACACGAGTGTGTTTCCCCTGAAATCTGTAGAGAAATCCTCACTTGCCTCTTCCTCAGTATTGGTGGCTGGCCAGCAGTCTTTGGTGTTCCTCGGCTTGCAGGTGCACGACACCAATCTTTGCCTTTGCCATCAAACAGCCTTCTCCCCGTGTGTCTCTTCCTCCATTTGGCTGACTTCTTAGAAGGACACTAGTTATTGGATTAGGGGTCCACCTACTCCAGTATGGCCTCATTTGAACTTAATTATATCGGCAATGATCCTATTTCCAAATAAGTTCATATTGTTGAGTACTTGAGGTGAGGAATTCAACATATCTTTTGAGGAGTGGGAGAATATTCAACCAACAACAGATGCTAACCATGAGGAGAGCATCTCACAGAAACCAAAGACATTGCCTTGATTCCAGAATTTATTCCAAGATGGAGTCCTACTATAGTGGGGGTAGAAGAACAAAGAAACTTTTTAAGTGTGTTTATCCAGCTACTATTTGGTTTGCTTATGGACTAACTGGCTTTGATTGACAGGTGTATGCTATCATGAGTTAATGATATTAAAGAAACTGAATGCCTCCATATAAAGGCTGAATGGCCCTGGATACAGGATAGCAGCCCTATTCTTTCTCATAGTTTCCCCCAGCTATCCTGTTTGGAGGGAAATGATGGTGTATAATTTTGATGAGCAAATGGGAGAAGTGATTGTTGTGATGAGGCTGTCACTCTTTGCCAGAGAACTGTCTTTGATGTCTAAAGTATTACTTGGGACCTAGATGAAAGAGTCATAAAATAACAAGCCTAACCAAGGGGATGCAGCTAGCATTTAGGAAATGCACCCATTTTTCTGTATCTCCTCTTTTCCTTTGATCAAACGTGTACATATTATTAATAAAAAGAAATACAAATTTTAAAAAGACATGAAGAGGGAATGGTCAAATGAACCCTGACAGAGACCAAAAGAAAAAAAAAAAAATGACAGCAATTTCACATCAGGCCGTTTGCTGAGATCCTATACAAGAACAGCAGTATGATTGGGATTCTTAAATGGCAGTGGCTGAAATGGCTAATAAAAGCCTGCTAATGACACAGAATCAAATCACCAAACAAACCCATCTCAAAATCCAGTTTCTCTCGAAGGGAAGGGCATGAACTTTATGGTTGGCACTGTCTCTTAATGTAGGACCTTAGGCAAGTTATTTAATCTCTCTCAAGTTTGCTATGTATGAAACTAAGGAAAACTACCTCGCAAGGCTGTAGTGACAATTAAGCCAAACGCAGGACACATGTAACAGGTGCTTCACTAAATCGAAGCCTTCCACCTCCCAGCCCTGCAAATATATGCAAAATACAATCTTTGCCCACTACCCCTCACCTACTCTTCATCTCATTCTCTTCCTCTCTCTCTCTCTCTCTGCCAAAGTTCTTATTTATAATCTAGCAGAGGGTATATAAACAGGAAATGATTTGCATTATTTTTTAAAAACCAGTGTAAAACAATGTAGTATACCCCTGGCTACTTAACTGCTGACAAACTCGACATTCCTAAAAACAGCAAACACATATTGAGTGATCATTCATGCCAGGCATGGTGCTAGGCATGGAGTATTCACTAGTAAGTGAAACATCTTCCCTCCCTGGTGGAGTCAGTTTAGTGAACTGAATGGTGAAGAAGCAATGAATATATAATTGAAAAATATGTTCCGTGCCCATAAAGAAATGATCAGGTGCAATGATGGAGACTAATGAAAGGGCAGGTGGGATACTTAGTTTAGGAAGGATGGCCTTTCTGAGGTGACATTTAAACTGAAACCTGAAAGATGAGAAGCTAGATGTGTAAAGAACAAGAGCAAGTGTCTTCAAGACAGTGGAATCAGCATGTCCAGCGAGGCAGTCAGGAGCTAGAAGTGTTTGAGGAGGAGTTCTGGCAGTGTCAGCAAGATGGAAGGGCTGCCATGAGGTAAAAATCCAGATTCTTACCATGGCCTCAATGTCCCACCTAAACTGCCCCTGTCCCCCCCCTGCCCCCCCACATATACTCCCCAGGTGTCCACATCACCTAGTCTTTCTGTCCTTTATGTGCTGGTCTCACTCCCACCTCAAGAATGAGAGGTTTGCTGCATTTGCTGTTCTTCTGTCTAGAATGCTCTGCCTGGATGATTCTCATAGCTTCTGGCCCCAGTGGTCAGTAAGGCCTCAGATCAAGTGTCATCTCTGGAGAGAGATCGCTAATTACCACCCCTCACCCAACATTAACTTTTGGTGGTTTTTTCCTCTTCCCATCCCTCACCACTATCAAACGTTATTTCGTTGATTGTTTGAAGTTTGTTTTTTTTTGTTTGTTTGTTTTATACTCTCCCCTAAAATAGAAGTCCCATGAGTTTATATTTCTTATTGCTATAACCTAGAAGCATATCTAGAATATAAATGAAACTCAAATAGTACTTGTTGAATTTACAATGAATGAAATAAAGCTTAAAGAGGTAAGGCGAGGTATTAGAAAAGAACTAACCAAACTGTGTGAGAGTAAGGACTTCCTGGAAGAGGTATGTTTTCAGTTATTAAAATCAAAGGGGCAAGAGAGCGAAGGTGGCGTGCAGGTAACAAACAAGAATTGTGGAAATCACTCGTTCATCCCCGTCCTTTTTCACTAGATTAGGAACACCTTTAGCACTGGACGGAGAAGGTGATGGCACCCCACTCCAATACTCTCATCTGGAAAATCCCATGGTCGGAGGAACCTGGTGGGCTGCATTGCATGGGGTTGCTAAGAGTCGGACAGGGCTGAGCGAGTTCACTTTCAGTTTCATGCATTGGAGAAGGAAATGGCAACCCACTCCAGTGTTCTTGCCTGGAGAATCCCAGGGACCGGGGAGCCTGGTGACCTGCCATCTATGGGGTGGCACAGAGTCGGACTCAACTGAAGCGATTTAGCAGCAGTGGCAGTTAGCGCTGAAGCCGCGTTTTACTAATCTTTCACCAGCGCCTGTCCCGGGACCTGGCACACAGATAGGGTTTTACACAATGACTGACTGTGAGGTGCGCAGAAGGGTCTATTAACTCGGCTGCGGTGCAGTTTGTGGCTGGCCACTAAGCCTGGCAGCACCCGTGCGAGGGAGCAGGCGGCTTTGCGGAAGACGGCCTCGGCGGGTGGGGGTGGGGGGTGGGGTGGGAAGCGCCCCCCGCGCCTGCGCGTTATGGCGGGGAGCCGGCAGCGTCGGCGCGCGCCTGCGCAGTGCGGTCTTTCCCGCCTCCGACAAGATGGCGGCGGCCGAGTAGCGCGGGGGCGGTTTGTGGCCGCAGGAAGCCCGGCCGCTGCAGCGGGCCGAGGCGGGATGCTGTTCCCAGGGAGCGCCGTTGGCCACCGGTGAGGAAGGTCAAGCACAGAGCTGCCTTCCCGAGCCCCCCGGCGCCCCCTACGTACACCCCCGTCTGCTCGAGTGCTGTCGCCGCTTTGCCTACTTCGCTACCGCCCTGTGCTGTCGGGTCCGGAGCTCCGGCGGCGGCAGGGGCTGTGTCCGGCAGGAGAGGAAGCGCCCGGGCTGCGTCCGTGCTTCTGTCCGCGGGGCGAGCGTCTGGCAGGTGGGTGAAGCTGCAAGCTTCGGTGTCTCCTCTTGGGGCAAAGCTTTCTCGGCTTTGCCCCGCCGTGGCTCAGACCCTGGTGGTGTTCAGCCGGAGTCCACCGCTGCTTTGTCTCCACGTCCCGCCCCCTCTCCGCGCCCCGCTCCAGGCCTCCGGCTGGCCCCTGACTTTGCGTGCCCTCCATTCCCACGCAGGGGCCGGGGGTCGCAGCGCCGGCCGCCCTCCGCAACCTTTCCTGCCTCCTGCTGAAGCGTCAGCCCTTGCAAGCGGTCCCTCCTTTGCGTTAGGTGGGTGGGTCGTCTGCCTGTTTTAGTCACCTCCCCATCTTCCTGGTCTCGACCTTTTGCTTCCTTGAGAAGTCTTTTTAACTGTCTGGAAAGCTTTCCCAGGCTTATAGACTTACAGAGAAAAGCTTGCTATCCAGACGCCAGTGGATTTTGTTCATCTTGTCGGGGGGATCCAGCCCCCAGGAGACTTTGATGGTTTTGAGGAATGGTGCCAGTGACGGCAAGTGATTCTTCATCTAAATTAATCCTTTTCTGATTACAGCGAGTCTTTGGTCTCTAACCTTTTTTTGGAGGGGGGGGGGCGGACGGAGGGACATATGTATACTAGATCCAGGGAAAGAATTGAGAAGTGGTCCTGGTTTTAAAAGAAGGCTTTGTGAGGGTAAGAAATGTAATAGCCCAAGAAAGGATAAGCGATTTTAGTGATTCTTTTATTCACTGTTAGGCTAAATCGTCCGTTGAAGCTTCACAATCTTGTGTTGTCCAAGCCCTTTGTTTTATTTGGAAAGGACTGAAATGGAGAAAACGCTTTTTAAACTTGAAACTTCTCAAATTTCTTGGGTTCTCAATTGTTATTAGTACTACTTGGCAATCTTTCTTGTACTTGATATTTTCTGCAAAATTTAGGTTGTGCCAGTGTCATTTCTTCTTCATTTATTACTAGGGCAAGAGTAGTCAGAATTAATGGTGTAAAAAGTGCAAACTGAAGGAGGGATGTGGTAGTGGAGGTTGCCATGTCTGATTTTTCCCAATTTTTTCCTGTAATTGGATAATGTGTCAAGAGCAGCAGAATGGTGAAAAATGAAGCTATGAGTATAAATGGTAGTGTATCCACTGAGATTGCAATGGGTGGAGCTTTTAAAATTAAATTGAGTGATATCCTTTTTTTGAAGCCATGCTAGGTGCTCTCCAGAGTTTCTAAAGCACAGACTGTTGTTGCCTTATTGGAAATTTATGCTAAAAGTCTTTTAACAGGTGGGTTACAATTGGCCTGACAGATTTAACTTTTTGTTCTACCTCCTGACACACATCTGCCTTAACCTTTATTGTAGACTTTTAGCCTCTTGATGAATTTCTTAAATTTGGAGATAGAATTGTTCATTTTAAAAGGAGAGGAGATATTTTAAGTGTTTGATTCCTGTATGGGCAGATTCATTCACTTGTTTGTTGCTGTGCTATGCTAAGTCGCTTCAGTCACGTCCATCTCCTTGCAGTCTCCACAGGACCGCCAGACTCCTCTGTCCATGGGACTTCTCCAGCCACGAATATTGGAGCAGGTTGCCATTTCCTCCTCCACAGGACCTTCCCGACCTAGGGATCAGAGCCACATCTCTTCTGTCTCCTGCGTTGGCAGGTGGGTTCTTTACCACTAGCGCCACCAGGTAAGCCTGTTTGTTTCCTGCACCCGAGGACTGCGTGTTTTTACAGGCACTTGTCTCTCAATTCTGTGCTTTTAGCTGACGGGGTAGTGCTCAGCCCTAGGCAGTAGCTCATTGCCTGAGGCATTGTGTCAAGACCTGTCTGACCACAAACAAGCACTCTTCCACACTTATGGAACCCGTTTTCTCTCTCTCTTTCTTCCCCTCTTCCTGTCTTTAGGAACCCTCCCGTCTTTGTGTCTATTCATTCAATTCTTTAGCCTACTGCTCTTTTCATTTGCCTCCCCTAGTCACCAGGATCCCATGGTCATCAGTTTTTACCAGCCCATCATTGATACCTTAGAATACTTAACTTTATGTCAATTTATCTTTCTAGTGCCCAGTTCTGAACAGGCCTAATCACTATCTTGATCCCTGAAGGATACAAGAGACAGTTGTGTGAGGATTTTGGATTGTTTTCATACCAGTTAGTGTTCTGTTATCCTCCAGATCTATAATGTCGATTGTGAGGGGGTTTTTTTTGTCTTACTTCATGAAAGTGTTTATAGCAAATAACTTGATCTTTTCCTTTCCTGAGAAAAATCTCAAGCATCTGAGGTATAATCTTTTCTATCCTGATATCATTTCTTTATTTACTCTTCTCTGAAAAGAAGGAATTGTCCTTCCTTTCCTTCAAGAGCAACCTTCTCCAGATGTGTCCATGATCATCCCTCTTTATCTTTCTTTCTCAGTAATTATCCATGATCACTCCTTTTTAAGTTTTGCCCTCTCTAGCCTCCATGCATGCTTAAATATACCTTTGCCAGGGCTGCCAAACACCGTGCTGTGTGCTGTGCAGCTCACAGAAGCCAGTCTGAATTTTGAGCCTGCTGTGCCACTGTATTTTTATTCTTTAATCCTAGGAGCCTGGTGTAGTTGTTGTTCAGTCGCTCAGTTGTGTCCAACTCTTTGCAACACCAAGAACTGCAGCATGGCAGGCTCCTCTGTCCTCCATTACCTCCTGGGGTTTGCTCAAATTTATGTTCATTGAGTCGGTGACACTACCTAGCCATCTCATCCTCTACCACCTCCTTCTCCTTTTGGCTTCAGTCTTTCCTAGCATCAGGGTCTTTTCCAGTGAGTTGGCTTTTCGCATCAGGTGGCCAAAGTATTGGCGCTTCAGCTTCAGCATCAGTGCTTCCAGTAAATATTCAGGGTTGATTTCCTTTAGGATTGGTTGATCTTCTTGCAGTCCCAGGACGCTTAAGAGCCTTCCCCAGCACCACAATTCTCAATTCTTTGACACTCAGTCTTTATGGTCCAACTCTCACATCCATACATGACCACTGGAAAAACCATAGCCTCGACTCGACGGACCTTTGTCGGCAAAGTGATGTCTCTGCTTTTTAGTATGTTGTTGAGGTTTGTCATAGCATTTCTTCCAAGGAGCAAGCATCTTTTAATTCCATGGCTGCAGTCACCATCCACAGTGATTTTGGAGCCCCAAAAAATAAAGGTCTGACACTGTTTCCACTGTTTCCCCATCTATTTCCCATGAAGTGATGGGACCAGATGCCATGATCTTAGTTTTCTGAATGCTGAGTTTCAAGCCAACTTTGTCATGCTCTTTAACCCTTATCAAAAGGCTCGTTAGTTTCTCTTCACTTTCTGCCCTTAGAGTGATATCATCTTCATATCTGAGGTTATTGATATTTCTCCCAGCAGTCTTGATTCCAGCTTGTGCTTCATCCAACCCAGTGTTTCTCATGATGTACTCTGCGTAGAAGTTAAATAAGCAGGGTGACAAGATACAGCTTTATTATAACTCTTTCCCAGTCAGTTGTTCAATGTCCGATTCTAACTTGCTTCTTGACCTGCATACAGGTTTCTCAGGAGGCAGGTAAGGTGGTCTGGTACTGGTGTTTCTTTAAGAATTTTCCACAGTTTGTTACGATCCACACATTCAAAGGCTTTAGCGCAGTCAATGAAGCAGAAGCAGACGTTTTTCTGGAATTCTGTTGCTTTCTCTATAATCGAACAAATGTTGGCAGTTTGCTCCCTGGTTCCTCTGCATTTTCAAAACCTAGCTTGTACATCTGAAAGTTCTAGGTTCACATTCTTTTGAAGCCTAGCTTGAAGGATTTTGAGCGTAACCTTGTTAGCATGTGAAATGAGTGCCGTTGTATGGTAGTTTGAACATTCTTTGACATTACCTTTCTTTGGGATTGGAATGAAAACTGTGACCTTTTTCAGTCTTGTAGCCACTACTGAGTTTTCCAAATTTGTTGACATATTGAGTGCAACACTTTAGCAGAATCATCCTTTAGAATTTCAAATAGCTCAACTGGGATTCCGTCACCTCCACTAGCTTTGTTGGTAGTAATGTTTCCTAAGGCCCCCTTGACTTCACGCTCCAGGATGTCTGGCTCTGGGTGAGTGACCACAGTGACTGGTGTACTGTTCTCTGTGTATTCCTGCCACCTCTTCTTGATATCTTTTCCTTCTATTAGGTGCGTACCATTTCTGTCCTTTATGGTGTCCATCCTTGCATGAAATGTTCCCTTGATGCCTCCAGTTTTCTTGAAGAGATCTCTAGTCTTTCCCATTGTGTTGTTTTCTTTGCATTGTTCACTTAAGAAGGGTTTCTTATCTCTTCTTGGTATTCTCTGGATCTCTGCACTCAGTTGAGTATATCTTTCCCTTTCTCCCTTGCCTTTCACTTCTCTCCTTTCCTCAGCTCTTTCTAATGTCTCCTCAGACAATCACTTAAGCTTCTTGCATTTCTTTTTCTTGGACTAGTTTGGTCACTGCCTCCTATACAATGTTACGAACCTCTTTCCAGTGATGAACCTCGTATATAAACTCATATAAAACATATGAATCTTTTTCAATAAACTCATATATGAACCTCTTTCAGTTTTATGAATCTGGTAGACACTTTCTCTACCAGATCTCATCTCGAATCCATTTGTCACCTCCACTGTATAATCATAAGGGATTTAATTTAGGTCATATCTAAATGACCTAGTCGTTTTCCCTACGTTCTTCACTTTAAACCTGAATTTTGCTATTAGGAGCTCACGACCTGAGCCACAGACAGCTCCAGGTCTTCTTTTTGCTGTCTGTGTAGAGCTTTTCCATCTTCAGCTGCAAAGAACATAATCTGATTTTGGTATTGACCATCTGGTGATGTCCGTGTGTATAGCTGTCTCTTGGTTGTTGGAAAAGGGTGTTTGCTATGACCAGCGTGTTCTTTTGACAAAACTCTGTTAGCCTTTGCCCTGCTTTTGCCCTCCAAGGCAAAACTTGCCCATTATTCTGGGTGTCTCTTGGCTTCCTATTTTGTATTCCAATCCCCTGTGATGAAAAGGACGTCTTTTTTTTTTTTTTTTTTGGTGTTTGTTCTAGAAGGTGTAGTTCGAGAACTACAGCAGTTCTACTTCATAGAACTGTTCAGCTTCAGTTTCTTTGGCATTAGTGGTTGGGGCAGAGACTTAAGATAACACTGATATTGAACAGTTTGCCTTGGAAATGAACTTAGATTATTTTTTTTTTCCTGAGGTTGCACCCAAGTACTGCATTTAGAACTCTTGTTGACTATTAAGGGCTACTTCCTTTCTCCTAAGGGATTCGAGCCCACAGTAGTAGATATAACAGTCATCTGAATTAAATTCGCCCATTCTCATCCATATTAGTTCAGTGATTCCTAAGATGTTCATTCTTGCCATCTGCTTCACCACATCCGATTTGCCTTGATTCACGGACCTGCCGTTCCAGGTTCCCATGCAAAAAAAGAGCAATAGCTCTTTACAGCGTCGGACTTGACTTTAACCATCAGACACATCCACACAACTGAGCGTCATATCCGCTTTGGTCCAGCCACTTCATTCTTTCTGGAACTAACGACTGCCCTCCACTCTTCCCCAGGAGCATATTGGACACCTTTTGATTGTGGTGCTCATCTTCGGTGTCTTATTTTTCTGCCTCATGCTGTTCGTGGGGTTCTCGCAGCAGGACTGCTGGAGTGGTTTGCCGTTCCCTCCTCCAGTGGGCCACGTTTTGTCGGAACTCTTCACCAGGACCCGTCTGTCTTGGCTGGCCCTGCACGGCATGGCCCATGGCTTCACTGAGTTACACAAGCCCCTTCACCACGACGAGTCTGTGATCCATGAAGGGGTATAGTAGGAAGGACATTTACTTTTAAGCTTCAAAGATCTGATTTTGAAGTCTACTGAAACCAGTTACTGTCTGTGAGGCTGTGGGCAACTTACTACTCAGGCTGTGTTCTTTGTCTGTAAAGTAGAATGTTATACGAGGAAGACATGGCAACCCAATGCAGTATTCTTGTTGGAGAGTCAGCATGGACAGAGGAGCTTGGTGGGCTATAGTCCATGGGGTCACAAAGAGTCGGACAAGACTGAGCGACTAAGGACACCACAGAATGTTATACTTACCTCACAGAGTTGTAATCGACGGAGTTTAACACACGTTACATGTCTTTCCAAGGGTTTGGTGCATTATGGAGTTCTTAAAAGTGTAAATTATTCTTTCCTTTGCACTCTGACTTCCCTTACCATCGCAGCACCGAAATTGGTTTTTAAAAAGTCATCTTGATGATCTAATTACCAAAGCTAACGGCCTTATCTCAATCATCCATGGTTTTCTTAGACCGCTTCTGAAATATACTCCATAGGAATGAAATGATCTGATTTCTTGTTTCTTGGCTTTATAGTTCCTGATTCTCTTATGTCTGAAAGTTTCTTTACATTCCCTGCAGTGTCTCGATTTTGCTCTTTCCCCTAAACATAGCTGTTTCCTGTATCAGTTAGGATGCAAATAGGATTTAAAAACAGAAGAAGTGTATTAGCTCAGGTAATTGGCAAAGGCATAGGTAGGATTAGTTTAAAGGGCAGTTTGTGCATAAGCTTTGCTTTGCTCAGTCCTCAGTCCTCAGTCAGCACAGAGGTTCTGTGTTTCCGTTTCCTCTAAACTGCCCTCCCATTTGGGTTCCTGCTCAGACTGGCTTCCCCTCTAGATTGAATCCAAGTGCTTTCCATCTTTATCTGTAGTGTGGCGACCTTTGTGCTCAGGTTTATCCTTTCATAGTTGCATGTTTCTCTTTCTGCTCCAGGCATCACATTCTGACACAACCACCAAAGACGGGAGGAAGTTTGCCCTCTCATCTCTTGATGAGGCAAGTAAACCTTTTACAGAAAGCCTGTATCAGATTTCATTTTGGACTAGCATTTCAGTCTAGGAAGAAATTAAATGAATGGCTACAGGGAAGATAACCAACATTGTCAGTGACATATATTGATAATATTGTATGGAGAAGTAAGCTTAAATGAATGAGAATTTTCAGATAGTAGTGGCATTCTTAAAGCACTGCTTATCTCAAGAGCAGGTATAAGCTGTACTTAGGACTGAATCAGTCATTTAGATAATCATGAATGACTAATTAAAATGGATTACTATATAAAATTAGTATATTTGAGTGGTATATCCCAGTTCTTTTAAGGTTGTTGTTAAGAACATTTACGCGTGCACTGTGAGGAATGGATACAGGTAGCAACTAACAGGGAATAGACCTGTGGTTCTTCTTGAAGATGAGTGGTGTTTGGAAATCTGTGGGTCTGGTAGAGACGAGATATACCAAGTGTCCTGTGATGTTTGCCCACAAAACAAGAATTGTCCCTTCCAGAATACCAACAGTGCCCCTGTACACTGAAAAAACAAATGCTTTGGTTTTTTTCAAAGAATTCGCTGAGATTCCTCTGTATACTTATATTGCAAGTGACAGAAAACCAAATTCAGACTGGCTACACAGTAAAGGGCATGATTAGGTCTTGTCCTTGAACTTCATCTGGGGCTTCATCCAGTCTGAAATCATCAAGGACTTGGCTTAGTTTCTCTGGTCCTGCTCTGGCATTCCTCTTGTTTTGGTTTCGCTCTCAAGCGAGCTTATCTCATGGTAGCAAATTACTGTAGCACTTTCAGACTTAATACTCTCATTTCATATGTAAAGTAAAATGAAGCATATCTTTTGTTATTTGGTTTTGCAAGTGTTTGTTGAATGTCATCACTGTTGAAACTTCCCTGAACACCTGCCCCTAAAAGTGGATTACTTCCTGTGTTATGTTACAACTTCACAGAACTCTGTTGCATGCCATGTTCTATGGTTATTATGCTCATATGTCTCATGCATTAACTTGCCTTAATTGTCTGTGTGTTCTTAATGTGTAGAATACTCTCTGACTTAGTGGTACACAGTAACCATTTATGGATGAATGAGAGGAAGGAAGGATATGGAAAGGGGCAGGGAAACATAAGAAGTCCCCATTCCTTCCTGTTACTGAACCCTGAATTGTGAACATTGTACTCCTACCACCAAAGTATGTGTGTAATGCTCTTGTGATTGAGAATGAATTCATTTGAAAGCTTTACTGAATTCTAGTAGTGTTCCATCATTATTTTCTCAGCAAAACTAAAACCAGTTACCATCTTTTGTTCTTTCAACAAGTATTTTTGAAAGCCTGCTATTGGCAGGTCATGTGACACAATGGTAAACAAAGTAGAGCTGTGCTTCCTGAGCTTAAATATCAGCGAGGGACATAGACATTATTCATGTGTGCACACTCAGTCGCACACACACGTCAGGGAGCTCACAGGTTTTGAAGCAGAATAAGATAGATTCAGGGGATTAAAAAGTAACAGGATACTGTAATACTTCAGGTAGTTTGGTGAGAAAAGGCTTTTTGAGAAGCCCTTTTCTGAGTGAAGTGGATTAAGCCATGGAACTATCTGGAAGGAAATGTTCAGGCAGAGCAAGCAGCAGCTTCTAACGTGGAAATGTCCTTGGCATGTTGGAAGAGCAGCATGTGGGAGGCCGTGGCTGAAGCGGGGGTGGGGGGTGTGTGGCAGGGCAGGTCAGAGGGTAGGTGTGGGCAGGGTAGACCAAGGGGAGTTCTGAAGGTCATTTAAAGACTTGATTTTATTAGCTAGAAAGTCTGGAGAAGGCAATGGCACCCCACTCCATTACTCTTGCCTGGAAAATCCCATGGATGGAGGAGCCTGGTGGGCTGCAGTCCATGGGGTCGTGAAGAGTCAGACACGACTGAGCGACTGCTCTTTCACTTTTCACTTTTGTGCTTTGGAGAAGGAAATGGTAACCCACTCCAGTGTTCTTGCCTGGAGAATCCCAGGGATGGGGGAGCCTGGTGGGCTGCCGTCTATGGGGTTGCACAGAGTTGGACACGACTGAAGCGACTTAGCAGCAGCAGCAGCTAGCTAGAAAGTCACTCAGTCGTGTCTGACCTTTGTGACCCCATGGACTGTACCAGGTCTCCCACATTGCAGGCGGATTCTTTATCAGCTGAGCCACAGGGAAGCCTCAAGGGAACTTCCCTGGTGGCTCAGATGGTAAAAGCATCTTCTTGCAATGCATGAGACCCGGCTTTGATCCCTGGGTGGGGAAGATCCTCTGGAGAAGGAAACAGCAACTCTCTCCAGTACTCGTGCCTGGAAAATTCCGTGGATGGAGGAGCCTCGTAGGCTACAGTCCATGGGGTCGCAAAGAGCTGGAGACAGCTGAGGGGCTTCACTTTCACTTTTCACTTTCTAGCTAGAAAATTGGAGATGATATATCTTTGGAAATCTAATTATTATTTTTAAGTTATATTATTTTAAGTACTAATTATGATTAGAAGTTCTCTCTGTGCTAAGTAACTAGCATATGATAGACTTAACACAATTTAAATGTTAAATAATTTATCTGAATAAAATGGTACTGAGATAAAAGTTGAAATTTTAAAGTTACCCTTTGAAGGAACTTTTTAAAATATTTAGGATACTTTACTTAGGTTTGTGATTATTTTCTTCAGCTCTTATGTACCCCATTACTAAAGTTTTCTGTAGTCATTAAAGAAAATTCAGGAAATACAGAAGTACAGATGACATTCATAAGCTCAACATATGAAGAAAACCAGTTGAGTTTTCGTCTCTCCCAACCCTTCCCTCCCGCTTTCAGTACCCTCTGTCCCTCTCTTCTTCCCTCTGTCTTTCACTTTCTTCTTTGTGCCTATGACTTTTTCCCCCTGTTACAGTGTAAACATGTGTATATGTCTAATTTTTTAAAAATTAGGTTATATTCATTTCTTGGAATATTTGATAAATCTTATTTTTATTGACTGTATAATCCCATTGTAAAAATTATTTTTCTTAATTGTTTCCTGGAGGTGGTTATTTAGTTTAGGTTTTCTATTTTATCATCATGTGGGCAGTGAATGTCTTAACACATGGATTTTTTTCTCTTTGTCTTTTTCCTTAGAATGGAATGATTGGCACTGGAGTAATGTAATGGAATAAGGTTTCATCTTAGACATTGTTAAGGTTCATGATACATGTTGCCACATTGTACCATGTCTTGTAAGCCCAATAAATGTTAACTGGTTTGAAAGTAACGGTAGCTGGGTGGTGGTGGGGAGGTGAGGACCTACGGAGTTGCCAAGCTTGAGTGATAGGCTAGGTTAGCCTTTTATTTCCAAATATTTCTTTCTTTTTTATCTTTAATATATATTTCAAGGTGTATATAAAAGCACCATGGAGAACTTTACATGTTACTGCAAACACACAAACACACATGAACTTATTGCTCAGGTCAAGATGCACAGCGCTGCCGCCACCCCAGAGCTCCTGCCCTTCTGGTTCCCGGTCTCCAAGAGGAAGCTTTCAGCATTTCCCTCCAGGCCTGTTTGCTCAAGTTCGTTTTGTTTTGTTTCTGTGAAACCCTTCATCATGTTTAAAGACGTTCCCTTCTGTACCGGTTTACTAAGAATTTTGTGTTTTGTTCTGTTTGTTTGAATTTAATGCTTTTTTTGTTGTTGTTGCAGCTTTTCATTACTGTATGACTTTTCTCCTTCACTATGTTAATATATTGAATTACATATTATTTAAAATCTTAAACCTAACCTGATTTCTGAGGTAAACCTAATTTGGTTTTACAGTATTACTCTTTTTATGTATTTCTGGATTCAGTTTGATATTCTGTTAATAGTTTTGTATCAGTGAGGTGGCCTATATTGTCCTTGTCAGGATTTGAAATCAGCGGTTATCTCATACTAGCCTTATAAAATGAGCTGACCCTCATTTTCTATTCTGAAAAAGTTTAAGTAGGACTGAATTGTTCCATTAAATTTCTGTGAGAATCTGGCCGAGAAGCCATCTGGGCTGGTAATTTTCTTTGTGGAAAGATTTTTAATTACTCCTTTGATTTTTAATTTTTAACCTTCTCAGATTTTCTGTTGATTATTTTGGTAGTTTTCCCCCTAAGAAGTTGTCCTTTTCATCTAAACTTTTTAAATTTACTAGCATAAAATTATTTATAATAAATATTAGTATCCGTTTAATGGTTGCAGTAAAGAATTATCTTATTGTATCTGTTATAGGCTAAAACTACCTTCTGTTTTTCCTCATTCAGTCTCCCTGGGAATTTAGTAGTCATTCAAAGGAACCAAATTTTGAATCTTGCTGATTCCTTTTCTTTTTATTACATATTTGTTCTCTATTGCATTGATTTCCGCTCTTTATTTCCTTCCTTCTACTTTTTGGGATTTACTTTTTTGTTCTTTTGCTAACTTCTTGTAGATCACTACTTTTCAGCATTTCTCCCTTTTAAATATATGCATTTAAGGCTGAGCATTTCCCTCTAAGTACTGTTTCAGCTAGCAACATTACTCAAATTTTAATATATAGTACTTTTATAATTCACTTTAAAATGGTTTCTAATTTTCACTGGTATCTACTTTAACACTTGGATAAGTTGAATGTATTATATTTCTCGATTTCTGAACACATGGAGATTTTCTAGTTGTTTTCAAATGTCTTTTATTTCTAACAATATAAGATATGTCATCAGAGAACTCTTAACAACATAGCAATGTCATCAGAGAACAATCTCAGTGTTTCAAAGGTCTGTGATTTCAGACCTTTAATATTTGAGATCTGCACTGTGGCCCCAGTATATTATTTTTTTCCCTATAGCTATTGAATGTGGTGTTCTAATATATTTACATTGGATCTTGCTGGTTAATCCCGTATTTCAAATCTTCAGGGTCATAAGTGACCTTTTGTTTGCTTGTATCAATTACACAGACAAGAGTGTATTAAAATATCCCGTTTACCACTGTAGATATTTCCCCTTGTATTCTCTCAGCTTTTGCTTTATTTATTTGAGACATTGCTAGTAGATGAACATATATATATACACTGTGCTTGGTTGCTCAGTCATGTCTGACGCTTTGCAACCCTTTAGACTGTAGCCCTCTGAACTCCCCTGTCCTTGGGATTTTTTAGGCAAGAATACTGGAGTGGGTTGCCATTTCCTTCTCCAGGGGATCTTCTCGACCCAGGGATTGAACCCACATCTCCTGTGTCTCATGCGTTGCCAGCAGATTCTTCCCCTGCTGAGCCATCAGGGAAGCCTAGTATTTGGATAGAAATGTGTAATAGTTATATCTGCTTAGTGACTTACTGTTACGAAGTATTCCACTTTTATTCTGAAAGTGCTTTTTGCATGAAGGTCTAGTTTGTCTGGGATTGATATAACAACACCAGTTTTCTTGTTATTGTTTTCTAAGGCTGATCTACATATGTGGTTTTAAAAAATCATATTCTGCTTTTATGTTATCAAAGCCTGATTGTTTCTTGTCGTATCATCTTGGGTGTTTCTAGCATTGTAACATGTAACTTGCTTCAAATGTAGGCACTAATAAGATACTGAGATAATGTCTTACTTGTTTGAATTTAAAAAGTAATGAGCATGATTTTGAATAAGTACTGAAGTTGTTTTAGGTTTCTCTTATTTTAAACGTTAAAAAATGTAGTTTTGTCAGGAAGAGACTTAAAGATTTATATTCTTGAGCAGATATTACCGGCGTGCAGTATACATATCAAAACCTGCAAGAGAAAATGAAATGAACATAAATATGCTGTCCCTGTCTCTTCCCTGGTGGCTTAGACGGAAAAGAACCTGCCTGCAATGCAGGAGACCCTGCTTCAGTCCCTGGGTTGGGAAGACACGCTGGAAAAGGAATGGCAACCCACTCCAGTATTCTTGTCTGGAGAATTTCCTGCACAGAGGAGTCTGGTGGGCTATAGTCCATGGGGGTCACAGAATCAGACACAACTGAACGACTCACACTTTGACTTTTCATCCCTGTCTCTTAGTTACACATGTCCCCTCCACAGAAGCAATCACTGTGTGATTAACACAGGTAACAGTGTAATCACTGTGACCAGTTTCTTGATTAGCTTTTCACACTGTAGTCCACAGAAACCCAAATTTTGCAAATTCAGCTTGTTAGGTGGGCAAATATATACACTACTGTGGTAAACTCTAATTTGTGTCTTCATCACAAGGTAGCATTCTAGAACATGCATTTTAAATCATAATGATAACTCTCATTCAAGCTCCAGAACAGTTTTTTTTTTACTTCAAAAGTTACAAAGCAGATACTGGAAGAGGATAAACAGCTTTCTGCTTCAGTCTGATTAGCCAGTCCTTCAGTTTCGAAATCCTACTGGTTTGGGCTTTAACAGAAGTGGTCCCGTGGTTAAGATAATTGGGGAAATTCTGACAAGGATGGCTCATTTGCTAGTTATTCAAGGGGGTGGTTAGGAGGAATTTCTGTTATGGATTACAGTAAGGTGAAAGAATCTGTGTATTTTGCTTATTCTCTGTCTACATGAGCAACAAGTGCTGAGTAGGGCTAGAGGATCGGCTTCCGGGGTCATTCACTCACTCATCTGGCTGGCAAGTTGGTAGTCATTGTAAGGACACTCAGGTAACCTTATGGAAAGGCCATCCTGGGACCCAAATGTTGACCTTTCCATAAGGTTACCTGAGTGGCCTGAGTGTCCTGATAACCCAGAGGCTGGCTCCACAGTAAGCAATCCAAGGGACCAGGGTAGAAGCCACAGTGTCTTACAGTGACGTAGCCTCAGAAGTCACACGCTTCTGCAATGTTTTATTGGTCACTCATGTGTGCTTAGTCATGTTCAATTCTTTGTGACCCTGTGAACAGTAGCCCAGCAGGCTCCTTTGCTCTTGGGATTCTCCAGGCAAGAATACTGGAGTGGGTTGCCATGTCCTCTTCCAGGGGATCTTCTGACCCAGGGACCGAATTCGAGTCTCCTGCGTCTCCTGCATTGGCAGGTGGATTCTTCACCGCTGAGCCACTGGGAAGCCACTGGTCACTCAGGTCAGCTCTGTTCAGCATAGGTGAACACTGTGCTAAAGCTTGCATATCAGAATTTAAAGATTTTTAAGGATAGTCTTTGAAAGTGGCTCTGGTGCCACTCCCCATTTAAATAAGCATTGGATCAGCGATCTTACAGCTGGTGCTTTTGGTAATCTCAAGGTGAATTTATTCAAAAAAGTAATGCTTTTAGGGTGCTGCATACTTTTCTATTATGCATTGCTCAGGAAAATGCCTGTATGATTGCCAACGTTTTCACAGTGATTTATTTTTTGTTGTATTTGATGCCTGATAAGAACAACATTCACGTAATCTGGGAATATCTAAAGAATTAGTATTCTGGCTTCCTCTTAGAAATTGTAGAATACATCCTCGAGCTTTAATGTGGTGCTGAGATCTTGCCTGCCTTATCTATTGATGTTACTGCTTTAATCTAGCCATTGGATCCAGGTGTCATTCAGAACCCTCACTGTATATAGGGCGTTTTTATTCAGAAAATAATGAATTCTGACTATACTCTTCACAAAATAAGGTGGTGTGAGTGGTAAAGAACCCACCTGCCAGGGCAGGATGTGTAAGATACGTGGGTTCAATCCCTGGGTTGGGAAGATCCCCTGGAGGAGGACATGGCAGCCCACTCCAGTATTCTTGCCTGGAGAATCCAATGGACAGAGGAGCCTGGTGGGTTACTGTCCATAGGGTCGAAAGAGTCAGACGCGACTGAAGTGACTTAGCACATACATACTCAGGCTGCTGTAATAGTGTGGAAGAGCAAGGCTGCCCCTGTAAGAGAAGAAAAAAAAATTGTCCCTGTATTCTTTGTGACAGAAATCTTCAGAGGAGTAGGTATTTGAAGATTTAAGTCTCATAGGGAGAGGGCCAGGAAATTTGTGAATCAGGTATCTGTTTATTTTAAATGTATCCAAGTGAAATATCAGATAGATAGTTGGATATTCACAGAAGAGGGTTAGGATTTAAATTCGAGATTTAACATCATTCAGTTCAGTTCAGTCACTCAGTCGTGTCCGACTCTTTGCGACCCCATGAACTGCAACACGCCAGGCCTCCCTGTCCATCGCCAACTCCTGGAGTCCACCCAAACCCATGTCCATCGAGTCAGTGATGCCATCCAACCATCCCATCCTCTGTCTTCCCCTTCTCCTCCTGCCCCCAATCCCTCCCAGCATCAGGGTCTTTTCCAATGAGTCAACTCTTTGCATGAGTTGGCCAAAGTACTGGAGTTTCAGCTTCAGCATCAGTCCTGCCAATGAACAGCCAGGGCTGATCTCCTTTAGGATGACCTGGTTGGATCTCCTTGCAGTCCAAGGGGCTCTTCAGGAGTCTTCTCCAACACCACAGTTCAAAAGGATCAATTCTTCGGCGCTCAGCTTGCTTTATAGTCCGACTCTCACATCCATACATGGCCACTGGAAAAACCATAGCCTTGACTACGCGGACCTTTGTTGGCAAAATAATGTCTTCTTTTTAATAGGCTGTCTAGGTTGGCCATAACTTTCCTTCCAAGGCGCAAGCGTCTTTTAATTTCATGGCTGCAATCACCATCTGCAGTGATTTTGGAGCCCCCCAAAATAAAGTCAGCCACTGTTTTGACTGCTCCCCCATCTATTTGCCATGAAGTGATGGGACCAGATGCCATGATCTTAGTTTTCTGAATGTTGAGCTTTAAGCCAACTTTTTCACTTTCATCAAGAGGCTCTTTAGTTCTTCCTCACTTTCTGCCATAAGGTTGGTGTCATCTGCATGTCTGAGGTTATTGACGCTAAAGCCTTGGGAGTAGGTGAGAAAACAGGAGAGAAAGCAGTCCTGGGGCACTCATGTTTTAGAAGACGCCTGAAGAGACAAAACAAACCAATAGAGGAAATCAGAGGGAGGAGGAAAGCCAGAAGAACAAGTAGAGGACAAGAGAAGACATCTACTTCAAGTAGAAGAGAGTGGTCTGCTTGGTCTAATGTTCCTGAAGAGGTTACTGTACTAAGATGAGGCAATGGAATTAGGCCGCTGGGTAGTCATTAGTGACCTTGACAATTGAGTTTCAGGAGATTGTTTAGGATTAGGGTGGGTTAAAGAGTAAATTAAAGGTGAGAAAATAGAGATAGGAAATGAAGGCCACTAAATGAAGAAGTTTTGCTGTGAGTAGAACAAAGAAATGATCATATCTAATTGGTGGGGCGGGGGAGGTGAAGGGGAGCTGAGGTCAGGAGAGGAATTTCCTGGCCCAGAGATCGAAACCAGGTCTCCTGCATTGCAGTCAGATTCTTTACCATCTGAGCTATCGGGAAGTCCTGAGGAATTTCTTAAGATGTGTAATAATAGAGCACATTTGTTCATGATAGTGGTTCAGTAGAAGAGGAGAAACTGACTATACGGGAGAGAGAGAGGTTAGTCAGTGGTTTTCTTGCAAAGACAGGAGTAGTTGGACTCCATGCCCACGTTAGGGTATTGATCTTTGATAGAAGCAGTGCTGCTTTTTCTATTTTAATAGAAGAGAAGCAGTGTAGAAGCACTACAATTCTACCGATCTTACGGGACTTGGCAAAGAAAGTTTTTTTAAAGATTTATGAAGTAAATATAAGTTTCAGTTTTAAAAATATTTATCTATATTGAAAGAAGGAATTAAATTTGTTAGTTTGCCTTGATTTTCCTTTCTCTCTTTCACTTTTATAGTGTTAAGTGTTCATGTTGAACTCTTACTGTGATTCATTCTCTCAATCCCTAAAATGAATCTGTGTATTAGATCTACTCTGAGTAGTGCAAGTGACCCAGAGGTTTCTGATTTGATTGACACAATCCAGTAATGCCAGGTAGATTTGGTTTTGTCATTTTACTTAAGAATAAATTTGGATTGTTTACCCTGTAATAGAAAACATTTATCTTCAGATACTCAGAAATGAAATAATTTTATAGGCTATACATTGCCTTACCTGCTAAAATTCAGCATAAAGCAGGAGGGAGGGACGACATTAAAAAAAGCAGGAAATGGTAGTATAGAATTAGGCAATGCTATCTTCAGTATATCGGGTATTGAAAAGGTCATTGTTTTCTCATCCAAGGTAAGAACTTGAGGATACCGTGTAAGAATAAAAGTCTTGACCCAAGTATTTGGTTTGAGGTTCTAATAAATAAACATCATTGTTACGCCATAAATTTATTCTTGCATATACAGTAGATTTTGTCTTTAATGTCAATTTAAAAATTGGACTTTTTCTTATCAAATCAAATGTATTTCCAGGGCTCTTTTGTGTGCTATAAACTGATAAAATGATTGGCCAAGTGATCTAAGTATTTTAAATGTTAAGGTGATGGTAGTTTTAATTGTGTTTTGGAAAAAAGGCTATTTTTTAAAAACTCATTCTGTGTGCTCCTTTTTCTTGAATTCACAGTGATACCATAAACATTTGGTGCTGTTTTGGTAATTTAAGTCCCTGAACTCTTTAGTGTTGACATCTCATCTTTATGGAGGAGGGTTTCTAAGTTTGTATTGTAAATTGTACCTTTGGGAGCAGTGTTATAGCTGTTTTAGGTTTTTAGTAAAGATCGAAGCTGAAAACATTAAACAAGACAACAAGACATGATTTTAAAAAGACACATGGGGAGACATAAAATTCTGCTTTAAACATTTATTAAAAAAAAATTAATCAGAATTTGATTTTTTTTTTCCCCCAGACGAAAGATTGCTTAAAACATTGGATGACCAGAAAGTGGAATTTTATCAGATTAGAGCACATTAAGAATTTAGAAAAAACGTTTCCTTTACTAACGAGGAGATGTTTGAATATTTTTTAATTTGGTAAAATGATTGTCAGAGGTGATTTTTTAGTTCTTTGTCTTATTAAAAACATAAATTAGTAAGTATGCTGTCAAAATTGTCAAAATAAGACTAATTAAAACAATTAAGTTTATTATAGAGTGTAAAATTTTGTGTTTTTTTTTCCTGTTGTTATGTTTTTCAATTGAAAAAGTCTTTGGCCATTAGTTTTAACTATAAATTAGTAGTATATGCATATAATGCTTGGTTATTTCTTCTCTAAAGTAAGAAATATCAACTGGTTCTATTAACTTTTGTAAATCTTGCCATAATCATGTATCCTTCCTTATTTGAAATGTCTGTATTTTTCATTGCCTATAAGAAGATGTCTAAAGTTTTTAGCCTACCAGACAAAATGTAAAACTGCCCTAAAATTCCTAAATATCTTTAAAGGCTACTTCTCTTGCTACTTTCTCTCTGAACTCATTCTTGATTGCCTAGCCAGAAATTATCAAATCTCTCATCCTTTGGTACAGATGTTACCTCGTATTAAAACTTTTCTTGTGCACATTTGTAAGTTGATATCTTACTCCTCTTTGTATCATCTACATTCATACATTCAGCAGTGTTATTGGATGTCTGCTGTGCCCCAAACACTGTTGTAGGTGTGAAGGCAACAGCAGTGCATGAGAATCCAGGTCCCTATCCTCATGAAATTTATGTTCTAGTTTGGGAATGATAATGAGGGAGACAAAATTAAATAAACAGATAGATGCCTAGAGCCTTTTAGATGTTAAATGTTTTGAGGAGAAAACAGTGTATATGATAGAAGGTTTAAGGACAGTACCAGTGTTGATTTGATGGCGATGGAAGATCTCTTTGAAGATGTGACATTTATGCCAAAGCTGAACGATAACAGTGGAGCAGTCATTTGAAGATTTGGGAGCAGAGTTCTCGAACTGAAAGACAGACAGTGCAAAGGCATTAGAGAGAGGAAAGAACGGGGGAGGTGGGGGAAGAGGGTGGGAATGGAAGCAGGAGGTAGGTTATACAGTCTTGTAAGCAGAGGTAAGGGATTTGAAATTTATTCTAATTTAATTTCGAAGCCTGAGAATTGTTGTTTAGTCGATAAGTTGTGTTTGACTTTGCAACCCCATAGACTGTAGCCCATCAGGCTCCTCTGTCTGTGGGATTTCCCAGGCAAGGCTACTGAAGTGGCTTGCCATTTCCTTCTCCAGGGCATCTTCCCCACACAGGGATCAAACCTGCATCTCCTACATTGGCAGGCGAGTTCTTTACTACTGAGCCACCAGGGAAGCCCCGCATTTACGGGTTCATGTGATTACATTGGGCCCACTCAGGGCCACCCTCCCCCTCCTTTATTGAGAGTGTACTATACAACCAGCACAGTACTAGGCACTGATGTGTATTGCTGAGCAAGCAAAGATTTTAATCCAAAAGCCACATAAAAACAAGACGGAAGTGACCTCCATTCTCAAGGAAAGTCCATGTCAAAATGTCCAGGACCATAGTGCTCTGGAATTGGCCTACTTGAATCATAGGAGTTTGACTGTGGTTGTAAGAGTTATTCCTTACAAGTTACAAGGTAACTTTCTCATGTCTCTCAGTTCAGCTCAGTTCAGTCACTCGGTCGTGTCTGACTCTGTGCGACCCCATGAACTGCAGCACACCAGGCCTTCCTGTCCATCCCCAAATCCCAGAGTCCATCCAAACCCATGTCCATCGAGTTGGTGATGCCATCCAACCATCTCATCCTCCATCGTCCCCTTCTCCTCCTGCCCTCAGTCTTTCCCAACATCAGGGTCTTTTCAAATGAGTCAGCTCTTCACATCAGGTGGCCAAAGTATTGGAGTTTCAGCTTCAGCATCAGTCCTTCCAATGAACACCCAGGACTGATCTCCTTTAGGATGGACTGGTTGGATCTCCTTGCAGTCCAAGGGACTCTCGAGTCTCCTCCAGTACCACAGTTCAAAAGCATCAATTCTTCGGTGCCCAGCTTGCTTTATAGTCCAACTCTCACATCCGTACATGACCACTGGAAAAACCATAGCCTTGACTAGACGGACCTTTGTTGACAAAGTAATGTCTCTGCTTTTTAATATGCTGTATAGGTTGGTCATAACTTTCCTCCCAAGGAGTGAGCGTCTTTCAATTTCATGGCTGCCATCACCATCTGCAGTGACTTTGGAGCCCAGAAAAATAAAGTCAGCCACTGTTTCCTCATCTGTTTGTCATGATGTGATGGGACCGGATGCCATGATCTTCGTTTTCTGAATGTTGAGCTTTAAGCCAGCTTTCTCACTCTCCTCTATTTCACTTTCATCAAGAGACTCTTTAGTTCTTCTTCACTTTCTGTCATAAGGGTGGTATCATCTGCATATCTGAGGTTATTGATATTTCTCCCGGCAGTCTTGATTCCAGCTTGTGCTTCCTCCAGCCCAGCATTTCTCATGATGTACTCTGCACATAAGTTAAATAAGCAGGGTGACAATGTACAGCTTTGACATACTCCTTTTCCTATTTGGAACCAGTCTGTTGTTCCATGTCCAGTTCATTTTTTGTTTGTTTGTTGTTTTTTGGTTTTTTCCATGTCCAGTTCTAACTGTTGCTTCCTGACCTGCATACAGGTTTCTCAACAGGCAGGTCAGGTGTTCTGGTATTCCCGTCTCTTTCAGAATTTTCCTGTTTGTTGTGATCCACACAGTCAAAGGCTTTGGCAAGTCAACAAAGCAGAAATAGATGTTTTTCTGGGACTCTCTTGCTTTTTCGGTGATCCAGCAGATGTTGGCAATTTGATCTCTGGTTCCTCTGCCTTTTCTAAAACCGGCTTGAACATCTGGAAGTTCACGGTTCACGTATTGCTGAAGCCTGGCTTGGAGAATTTTGAGCATTACTTTACTAGCGTGTGAGATGAGTGCAATTGTGTGGTCGTTTGAGCATTCTTTGGCATTGCCTTTCTTTGGGGTTGGAATGAAAACTGACCCTTTCCAGTCCTGTGGCCACTGCTGAGTTTTCCAAATTTGCTGGCATACTGAGTGCTGCACTTTGACAGCAAGCATCATCTCTTAGGATTTGGAACAGCTCAACTGGAATTCCATCACCTCCACTAGCTTTGTTCATAGCGAGACTTCCTCAGGCCCATTTGACTTCGGACTCCAGGATGTCTGGCTCTAGGTGAGTGATCACACCATCGTGATTATGTGGGTTATGAAGATCTTTTTTCTCATGTCACTACATGGTTCTTTATTGCATCCATACTGGTCTTAACTAAAGCAGATATTTTCAATGCCAGCATTGGATAAATGTCAGCCAAACAGAGCCAAAACAAACTTTGCCATTGTTCTGAGCTTTAGGGCAAGGGTCACAGTGCTCTGGGGCTCATCTTCCCCATGTAAGCTCATTCTTTAGAGTGTGTTCCTTCTTTAGGGTTGCAGGCTACCATATGGCATGCAGAGAAAGTGCCAAACGAGTGACAGTGAATCTTGTCTCCTTTTTTTTAAAGTCTGCTAATTAATAACTTTAGTTACATCTGCCAAGTCCTTCTTACCATGTAATATAGCGTATTCACTACCGTAACACCAGGGCATACATGTTTGACGTCTTTAATATCACATAAGAGCAGTGAAGCAGAATTAACTCTGACAGAGTTAATTTTTGAGTCATTCCAGTTTTTAAATTTCTTTTACCTTTACTTATATGCCTACCTTCAAGGATTACCTTGATAGTGACGCCTGATAGATTAGCCATACTCCATAAGACAACCCGAAACTGTTTATCTTTAGTTTTAGTTATTTAACTAACTGAACATAAAAATGTGGAAATGCCTCTTGCATTTAAAGAGATTTTGTTCTAGATATCTTCCAGAGAAAGCTGTGGTTACTCATTGATAAAAAGTTGTGGGTCAAGAGAATTTATTGATACTGTCTAAGCTGTTTGAGATTTTTTGTTTTCACTTATTCTGATTATTTAAAAGATGTATTCACTCAATAAATGTTTATTGAGCAGCGCTAGGTGCTAGGATGATAATAACTGAACACGTAACTTCTTTTGGTAATTAATTAATTTATTTCAATTGGAAGCTAATTACTTTACAGTGTTGTAGTGTGTTTTGCAGCACATTGACATGAATCAGTCATGGGTGTACATGTGTCCCCCATCCTGAACCCCCCTCCCACCTCCCTCCCCATCCCATCCCTCTGGGTCATCCCAGTGCACCAGCCCTGAGCACCGTGCCTCATGCATCAAGCCTGTCCGGGTGATCTGTTTCACATATGATAATATACATGTTTCAATGCTATTCTCTCAAATCATCCCACCCTCGCCTTCTCCTCCAGAGTCCAAAAGTCTGTTCTTCACACATGTGTCTCTTTGGCTGTCTCGCATATAGATAGGGTCATCGTTACCGTCTTTCTAAATTCCATGTATATGCGTTAGTACAATGTAATGGTGTTTTTCTATCTTCACTCTGTATAAATAGGCTCCAGTTTCATCCACCTCATTAGAACTGATTCAAATGCATTCTTTTTAATGGCTGAGTAACATTCCACTGTATATGTGTACCACAGCTTTCTTATCCGTTCGTCTGCCGATGGACATCTAGGTTGCTTCCATGTCCTGGCTATTGTAAACAGTGCTGCGATGAACATTGGAGTACATATGTCTCCTTCAATTCTGGTTTCCTTGGTGTGTATGCCTAGCAGTGGGATTGCTCGGTCGTATGGCAGTTCTATTTCCAGTTTTTTAAGGAATCTCCACACTGTTCTCCACGGTGGCTGTACTAGTTTGCATTCCCACCAACAGTGAAAAGACAGCCTTCAGAATGAGAGAAAATAATAGCAAACAAAGCAACTCGCAAAGAATTAATCTCAAAAACATACAAGCAACTCCTGCAGCTCAGTTCCAGAACAAGAAAAGACCCAATCAATAAATGGGCCAAAGAACTAAACAGACATTTCTCCAAAGAAGACATACAGATGGCTAACAGACACATGAAAAGATGCTCAACATCACTCATTATCAGAGAAATGCAAATCAAAACCACAATGAGGTACCATGTCACGCTAGTCAGAATGGGTGCTATCCAAGAGTCTGCAGGCAATAAGTGCTGGAGAGAGTGTGGAGGAAAGGGAACCCTCTTACACTGTTGGTGGGAATGCAAACTGAACACGTAACTTTTTAGGAATCATGAGACTCTGAAGGAGAAACAAGCTGCTCTGGGAGATAACACAGTCGTCGTTTAGTAACTGTGAGTGGTTGGTTCTGAGACCTTGGAGGATATCAAAACCCAGAGATGCTCAAGTCCCTTTTATTAATATAAAACAGTATAGTATTTACATATAGTCTACATATATCCCTCCCATTATACTTTAAGTCGTCTCTAGGTTTGTTATAATAACCTTGTAAGTGCTATGTAAGTAGTTGCCAGGCTGCTTGGCAAATGCAAGTTTTGTCTTTTGGAACTTTCCCCAGATCTTTTCTGTATATTTTTGACCCGTGGCTGGTTGAATCCACAGTGGTTGAATGGAGAACCCAAGGATACAGAGCACCTACTGTACGTATATCTAGGTAGGTGGTCTAGCATGATCTGCTCATGAGGATTTGACCAACACTGGCTTGCCACTTCACTGTGGGTGGACCTGAATTAACCTTGAAATTTCTTTGAGTGTCAGTTTTCTATGTATGTGAATAGTAATCTTTAATTGGAGTTCCTGTGCCCTTTTGCAGTAGCACTAGCAATTTTGAATTAATTTGTATTAAGAAAGGCTCCCCCACAATTTATATATGTACCTGAATCTGCCTTTGGCTCCCTTACTTTTCTTCTCCTTCAAATGTGATGATTTCAAATTGTGTCCAAACTAGAGGTACTTAACTTTTGGAGGAAAAAATACAGAAATAATGTGTGTTAGTTGGTAGAAGTGTTATAAAATTTAGAAAAATGACGATTTTTATCATTTCTACACCCAGGGAAGACCCTTGACATTTTAGTGATCTTTCAGTCTTCTCTGTGCACATACATAGTTCATTTAAAAAAAGACAAGGCTAGTTGGCTAGATAGTATCATATTACAAATACAGTATGTATTTAACTTTAATTCATAATTATTATGATCACTGTCATTTAATAAATTTATATAATTATTAGATTATATAAATTATACAACTATCATAACTTATATAATTTAACAAAATATTTATAATATATGTTATCTAGTTATAAATATTTGTGTATTAATAATTTGATAATTCTGCATTTTCACTTAATGCCACATGAATTACATAATACAATTGTATCTAATTATCTTCTATGACATAATTTAATTTTGTTAAGGTTGGAATGATGCATTTCTCAAATGTTTGGTAGAAGGTGTTTATAAAGCCATTTGAATCTGGTATTTTTGTGTGTGTTGGACAGAGGAAAGGGGAAACATTTAAACTCCTCTAGCTTTCAGTAGTTGTAGAACTATTAAGATTATCTATTTCTTTCTTGAGTCAATTCCCCCCACCTTTAAACTGTGTTCACTTTATATATTTGGGATCTTGTCTGTCTCTAATATTCAATCTTTTAAAGAAACTAACCTTTTGCTCTGATCTTCAAACTTTACAAAAACGTATACAATGAAAAGGAAGGCATCTTCTCAGCAGAGCTGAGACCTTTCCAGAGGCAGTCAGTGTACTTTTTCTCAATGACATTTTTATCTTTTTACAACCCTTTTATTTTTTACTAAAACAGGATGAACAGTATGAGACGTAGTGATCTGTACTCTCTTGTTTTCTCTCTTCTTTTTGTTTGTTTGTACATCAACCTCATTTTTAATGCCAGTGTAATATTCCACTTCATGGATGTATCCTGTTTAATTAAAAGTAGTTATGCTTTTTTCCCAGTAAAAACCTGTCCCATTTGTTTGATATAACCTAAGAACTTGATTTATTAACCTATTGTAGTAATAGACATAATCATTTCAGAGGTCCAACAAGCCTTCCATGTGCCTTACCCTTTCACAAATAAGTTGAAATTAAAATGTTCGTTGCTCTATAATAGCCTCCTTGGAAGAGGGTATGTTCCATTTAAGTATTTTTAATTACAAACACAACTCTCTTCTGTAATTTAAATGCCATGTGATGTTGTTAGCACTTGAACCCCTGTTTCTTCTATAACTTACCCTAATGTGCAGTTTGAGAGATAGGTGCCGTCTTATGCTTCCTCATGGCTGCCCTGCTGCCCTTGCCACTTATTTATTTATTTATTTTTCATTTATTTTTATTAGTTGGAGGCTAATTACTTTACAGTATTGTAGTGGGTTTTGTCATACATTGACATGAATCAGCCATGGATACACATGTGTTCCCCATCTCGATCCCCCCTCCCACCTCCCTCTCCACCCGATCCCTCTGGGTCTTCCCAGTGCACCAGCCCCGAGCACTTGTCTCATGCATGCAACCTGGGCTGGTGATCTCTTTCACCATAGATAATATACATGTGTCGATGCTGTTCTCTCGAAACATCCCACCCTCGCCTTCTCCCACAGAGTCCAAAAGTCTGTTCTGTACATCTGTGTCTCTTTTTCTGTTTTGCGTATAGGGTTATCATTACCATCTTTCTAAATTCCATATATATGTGTTAGTATGCTGTAATGTTCTTTATCTCTCTGTCTTACTTCATTCTGTATAATGGGCTCCAATTTCATCCATCTCAGTAGAACTGATTCAAATGAATTCTTTTTAATGGCTGAGTAATATTCCATGGTGTATATGGACCACAGCTTCCTTATCCGTTCGTCTGCTGATGGGCATCTAGGTTGCTTCCATGTCCTGGCTATTATAAACAGTGCTGCGATGAACATTGGGGTGCACGTGTCTCTTTCAGATCTGGTTTCCTCGGTGTGTATGCCCAGAAGTGGGATTGCTGGGTCATATGCTTGCCGCTTATTTCAAGTTCATCTTCTTACATGTCTTTGAGATGCTACCTTTACTATGACTAACTTTTCATATACTTCTGGAATTTAAAAAAATGTGTTCCCTTGGTTGATCTGCCAGTATCATAGCTTTTTAAAGTCTTTTTATTTTTAAATGACTTTGTACTTATAAAAGAGAAAAATAAGAGAGTTCCTATGTACCCTTCAGTTAGTTTCTCCTAATGTTAACATCTTATATATCCATAGTATAATGATAAGAGCTAAGAAATTAGCTTACTGATACAGTACATTTGACTTCGTACTCTTTTACTTATAATGGCTTTGCAGCAATTATTTAATATGTCATAGGAATACTCTTGCTCTTCCCTTCATATTTTCCCTTGTTTTTGCTTGTTTTTTCTTTCCAGTTGTCTAGCTGTAGCAAACAAAATAAAAAAAATTTTTTATATAGTATTTATTTGGGGACCATGTAAAATTAACTCAGGGAGAAAGGACATCATTATGCTACTGAATCTTTAGTACAGAAGCAAGATATGTCTTTCCATTTGTTGAAATCTACCTTTGTGTCTCTCAGAAGTGTTCCATAGTTTTTCTCATACATGTTTTGAACTCTTTATTCAGTTTATGCCTGTTTTTTTTAAAATTATAGATAAGATCTTTTCTTTCATTTTATCGTTTATCTGGTTTCTCTTTGTACATATAAAGGAAAGATTTCTTTATGTTTTGCACTTGACTAAACTACTAGATTATCTTGTTGTAGTAATATTTAGTTGGTTCTTTTGGATATTCTAGTTATTTAATTGTACCCCTACCAGTAGTATTCCTTTCTAATTTCATTCTCTGTGTTGACTGATAAAAATGAGTAACAGTGGTAAAAATGGGGCTTTCCCTGACTCTAGTAATATAGTATATCTAGTATTTCCTCATCGGGTGGTGCTGGCTTATTGTGGGTCTGAAATATATTGTGTTTAAAAAGTGTGCTTTTATATCCAGTATTTTCAATAAGAATGGGAATTGAGTTTTTAAGGCGCCTTTTCATCACCTTCGGCATGATAATATTTTTCTTCTATGTAGCTCTATTAATATGTTGGGTGATATCAGTTGTACAACAGTGACTTTTGTTGTAAATTTTTGTTGATCTAAGTCAAATCCCTTGTGACTATACAGTGGAAGTGAGAAATAGATTTAAGGAACTAGATCTGACAGACAGAGTGCCTCATGAACTATGGACGGAGGTTCATGACATTGTACAGAAGACAGGGATCAAGACCATCCCCAAGAAAAAGAAATGCAAAACGGCAAAATAGCTGTCTGAGGAGGCCTTACAAATAGCTGAGAAAAGAAGAGAAGCCACAAGCAAACAAGAAAAGGAAAGATACACCAATTTGAATGCAGAGTTCCAAAGAATAGCAAAGAGAGATAAGGCAGTCTTCCTCAATGATCAGTGCACAGAAACAGAGGGAAACAATAGAATGGGAAAGACTAGAGATGACTTCAAGAAAATCAGAGATACCAAGGGAATATTTCTTGCAAAGATGGGCTCAATAAAGGACAGAAATGGTATGGACCTAACAGAAGCAGAAGATGCTAAGAAGAGGTGGCGAGAATACACAGAAGAATTGTACAAAAAAAGATCTTCACAACACAGATAACCACCTTGGTGTGCTCACTCACCTAGAGCCAGACATCCTGGAATGTGAAGTCAAGTGGGCCTTAGGAAGCATCACTATGAACAGAGCTAGTGGAGGTGATGGAATTCCAGCTGAGCTACTTCAAATCCTAAAAGATGATGCTGTCAAAGTGTTGCACTCAGTAGGCCAGCAAATTGAGTGGCCACAGGACTGAAGAAGGTCAGTTTTCATTCCAATCCTTAAGAAAGGCAATGCCAAAGAATGCTCAAAGTACTGCACAATTGCACTCATCTCACACACTAGTAAAGTAATGCTCAAAATTCTCCAAGCCAGGCTTCAACAATATGTGAACCATGAACTTCCAGATGTTGAAGCTGGTTTTAGAAACGGCAGAGGAACCAGAGATCAAATTGCCAACATCTGCTGGATCGTCACAAGGGCAAGAGGGTTCCAGAAAAACATCTATTTCTGCTCTACTGACTATGCCAAAGCCTCTGACAGTGTGGACCACAACAAACTGGAAAATTCTGAAAGAGACGGGAATGCGAGACCACTTGACTTGCCTGTTGAGAAACCTGTATGCAGGTCAGGAAGCAACAGTTAGAACTGGACATGGAACAACAGACTGGTTCCAAATAGGAATAGGAGTACGTCAACGCTGTATCTTGTCACCCTCCTTATTTAACTTATATGCAGAGTACATCATGAGAAACCCTGGGCTGGATGAAGCATAAGCTGGAATCCAGATTCCTGGGAGAAATATCAATAACATCAGATATGCAGATGATACCCTCCTTGTGGCAGAAAGTGAAGAAGAACTAAAGAGCCTCTTGATGAAAGTGAAAGAGGAGAGTGAAAAAGGTGGCTTAATGCTCAACACTCAGAAAACAAAGTTCATGGCATCCGGTCCCATGATTTCATGGCAAATAGATGGGGAAACAGTGGAATCAGTGGTAGACTTTATCTTTCTGGGCTCCAAAATCACTGCAGATGGTGACTACAGCCAAGAAATTAAAAGATGCTTACTCCTTGGATGAAAATTATGACCAAGCTAGACAGCATATTAAAAAACAGAGACATTACTTTGCCAGCAAAGGTCTGTCTAGTCAAGGCTATGGTTTTCCCAGTAGTCATGTATGGATGTGAGTGTTGGACTATAAAGAAAGTTTAGCACCAAAGAATTGATGCTTTGGAACTGTGATGTTGGAGAAGACTCTTGAGAGTCACTTGGACTGCAAGGAGATCCAACCAGTCCATCCTAAAGGAAATCAGTCCTGAATATTCATTGGAAGAGCTGATTATGAAGCTCAAACTCCAATACTTTGGCCACCTGATCTGAAGAGCTAACTCATATGAAAAGACCCTGGTGCTGGCAAAGGTTGAAGGCAGGAAGAGAAGGGGATAACAGAGGATGAGATGGTTGGATGGCATCACCGACTCAGTGGTCATGAGTTTGAGAAAACTCCAGGACTTGTTGATGGACAAGCATGCTGCAGTCCATGGGGTAGTAAAGATTCAGACATGACTGAGCAACTGAATTGAACTGAACTGAGTGCTTCCTTGGTGGCTCAAATGGTAAAGAATCCACCTGTAATGCAAGAGACCTGGGTTTGATCCCTGGGTTGGAAGATCCCTTGGAGGAGGGCATGGCAACCCACTCCAGTAATGCATCACTAGCTGCATTTCAGCGCCACAGGCTTAAATGATAATTTGGATGCAAATGTGCCTGCTAAGTCATCACTTAGCAGACATCTCAGACTCTTTGGTACCCCATGGGCTATTGCCCATCACGCTCCTTTGCCCATGGGGTTTTGCCAGAAAGAATACTGGAGAGGGCAGCCCATCCCCATCGCTTTCCTATGCTTCAAGCCCTGACAGTCACTTTCTTTACTTCACGTACACACACACACACACACACACACACACACACACACACAAACACACACACACACACACACACACACACACACACACACACACGAAGAGAGAGTGGGGTGTTTTAGACTTTAAGGCCGCTATAACAAATTCCCATGAACTGGGTAGCTTAAAAGAATGGATATTTATTGTCTCACAGTTTTGGATCCTCTAAATCTGATATCAAGTTGTTGACACGACTGTGTTTCCCCTGAAATCTGTAGAGAAATCCTCACTTGCCTCTTCCTCAGTATTGGTGGCTGGCCAGCAGTCTTTGGTGTTCCTCGGCTTGCAGGTGCACGACACCAATCTTTGCCTTTGCCATCAAACAGCCTTCTCCCCGTGTGTCTCTTCCTCCATTTGGCTGACTTCTTAGAAGGACACTAGTTATTGGATTAGGGGTCCACCTACTCCAGTATGGCCTCATTTGAACTTAATTACATCGGCAATGATCCTATTCCCAAATAAGTTCATATTGTTGAGTACTTGAGGTTAGGAATTCAACATATCTTTTGAGGAGTGGGAGAATATTCAACCAACAACAGATGGTAACCATGAGGAGAGCATCCCACAGAAACCAAAGACATTGCCTTGATTCCAGAATTTATTCCAAGATGGAGTCCTACTACAGTGGTGGTAGAAGAACAAAGAGACTTTTTAAGTGTGTTTATACAACTACTATTTGGTTTGCTTTTGGACTAACTGGCTTTGATTGACCGGTGTATGCTATCATGAGTTAATGATATTAAAGAAACTGAATGCATTCATATAAAGGCTGAATGGCCCTGGATACAGGATAGCGGCCCTATTATTTCTCATAGTTTCCCCCAGCTATCCTGTTTGGAGGGAATTGATGGTGTATAATTTTGATGAGCAAATGTGATAAGTGATTGTTGTGATGAGGCTGTCACTCTTTGCCAGAGAACTGTCTTTGATGTCTAAAGTATTACTTGGGACCTAGATGAAA
>NW_027078035.1:0-13462 GCF_963930625.1 Muntiacus reevesi | reverse complement strand
CAGAATGCACAGACATCAACTCCTGTAGTGAATTTATGCTACAATGCAATGTACTGGTCAACCCACAACAAATAACGGCTTTCACTTATAATTCATTTTATTAGCTTTTTAAATTAAAGGGTAATTTTCAAAAAGCTGGAACAATTTAAGCATCAAAATAAATAACAGTGGTATGGGATTATCATGAGTCCACACAGACATAAATAATTGAATAAATAAATAAATGAGGATAAGGGGCAGCTCTTAAAGAAGAATTTCAATCAGAGAATCCCCTGGTGGCCCATCCACCGCTTGGGTCCATTCTTACGGCAGAGGGCTCAGGTTCAATCCCTGGTCAAAAAATACACAAGGTCCATTTGTTCGTGATAAAATGTGACACAAAGACAAAGTGAGAGATATTTTACAAAATGATTCAAATGGTTCAAAATCGATTCCCACAATAAGGTTAGTTAACACATCTATTACTTTACATAATTATAATTTTTAAGTGTGGTGAGAACATTCAGATCTATTCTCTTTGCAACTTCCAAGTATGTAAGACAGTTCTGTTAACTATAGTCACCAGGTTGAACATCAGATCCCCAAAACTTATTCATCTTATAATCAGAAGTTTGTACTCTTTGACCAAATACCACTTTGCAATTCCCTCCACTCACTTTTCGTTTTACTTATTCTTAACGAGTCAGAGTAAATTTGAGAGGTCAGAATAATGACAAAACCAAAGAACAGTGTCATTCTAGAGGCCATTCCCTTCTCCAGGGATTGAACCTAGGTCTGCTGCACTGTAGCCAGATTCTTTACCAGCTGAGCCACCAGGAAAGCCCTTTTCATTCTAAAGTCATCTACGTGTAATTCCAAAATTTCATGCCAAGCGTTCCTGTCAAATAATACTAAGTAATATTATAGCGCAGCTTTGGATATGTGAGAGTTTGCCCTTGCAACTGACAGTCAATTTGTGTTAATATTAGCTTCCTATAATCAGTAAGAGTGCTTATCTTGAGATTATGTTTATCTTCATGCATTCTAAATCCACCTCTCTCCCAGAGATTATTCTAGGAAAGGAGAAAGATCCACAAGTGTAGAGTGTAGTATGTACCCTTGAATTATAGAGCTACAGTCAATACAGCCTAAATAAACGATCATATTTAGAGGTGAATGAAATAGCTATCAATTTCATGTGCATTGTTTTGACTCCTTACACACATACACACACACAGCTGTCCAGAGTTTCCTGTGGACAAATACTATTCTAAGTAATTTACGAAACTGCAGAGCTAGAGGAGAATTCAGTGATCATTTGTACAAACTGTTCATTTTTAAGGATGCTAAACTGAAATTCTAAAAAAAAGGAGGCTCAAAGAATTTAGAAAACTTCTTCCAAGCTGCAGTCTGTGGCAAAGTCCACGGCTAAAACCCATGTCATCTTTTCCTGAATATGTCCTCAACTTTCAGTTTGGCTTTTGAGATAGTGGAGTCATAAAACACTGTTTGTATAGATCCCTCAGCCACCAGTACAAATGAGTCAGCACTCAAACTTGCTCACTGGGTCTATACAGTTAAAAAGTGGAGTAACCAGGTCTTATCTAAGATTAACAGGATAATCTCACCGTGTGTGCAAGCAAGTAAGCATTTCAATTTACGTTTCAAGAATGGGGGGAAAAAAAAGAAAAAAGGGCTGGCTTCAGAAGGATGGTGTATTTTACAATGACCTTTCCATTAGCATATTTTAAAAACTCAGGTCAGAGTCCTTTCACCCTGTGGTAATTCACTTTTTCTGCATCAGACACAAGACTTTAATAATAACAACCAGGGATCAATATTTAACTCACTAGCCTGCCCACACTGCCGGCACACGGTGCTCTGAGCCGGCAGCAGCACAGAGGCGCCAGAACCGTCAGAGCCGCTGTCTCCATCCCGCCGTGGGTGGGGCAGCGAGAGGGTGGGGGGCGGGGGGAAAGCGGCTGGAAAGCCCCAGCCAAGGCAAAACTAAACAAAAAGCATGAGTCAAGAATGCTATTTTTCAAAAGAAAATGATTACTTTTTGGAAAAGAGTGTGCTTCTGTGTGTCCATCCTTCAGAAGAATTTACATCCACGCTTGTGGCTTAATTCCATTTTTTTGGAGTTCAGCTTCCTTATATGTGAAAATCATAAAGTCTATCCTTAGGGGGTTATTGTGAAGATTAAATAAAGGATGGACTGGAAAAGGATTTTATGAATTATAACAGCCATACAAATTTGAAATATTACTATTATGACCTAGTGCAGAACCTGACCGTCATTTTCACCAGTTTCAGAAACTAGCACAGCACATGGTAAAAAGCATCTGTTAAATGAATAAGTGTACAAACTGGTTAAGACCTCCTGCCCAGGAGCATTACCGTAGAACATAAAGGATTACATGTGGTGTGAACTCAGAAAAATGACCACTGTGCCTTTCTGCGTCTGCCCTAATCACGGCAGAGAACTACCGTGAGGGTTAATGAATAAAGCTCACATAGCAGACCTGCTCTCGGAGGAGAGAGGCCCCTCTCAGCCCCGCCATACCTGAATGATGAATAAAACGCATCCCATGTCTCTACAAGTCTCAAGATATAACAGATGACACAAATATTCAATCACCGACCTCAATATTCAATTAATGTTCAAAAACAGAGTTAAGTGTTTTATGTGAATAATATCACTGAATCTCACGATAACCCTAGGAGGTAGGGACATTTATTACTCCCATTTTACAAATGAGGATATTGAGACCTTAGAGAAAAAAAAAACTTGGCATGTGCCACTCTACCAGTAAATAACAAAGATAGAAAGACCAACCATGTAAACACTACTATATTCATTTTTACCAATGAATAAGTAATAACAACTCAGTATATTAAGCTCCATTACAGAACTATGTACAGAACGTATTACACAAAGTAATAGGAGACTTGACCACCGAAAGACAGCAGAAGTACCCCAGGCAGACAAGGTGGGAGTGAGTGTGCCTGGCTGAGGTTACAGCATCCAGTCGACGACATGAAACATTCAGAGAAATGTAAGAAGTTAGGAAAGGCCAGAATCGGGGTCAAGGTAAAATGCTGTGATCTGTTCTTGAAAGGTTGTTATTTAGTTAAGGGTGATCAGATACTGTGAAAGGTAGCCCTGGCTGTCATGGATCATTCCTTCTTACGGAACTACCAGGGTGAATATTCAAAAAGAAAAAAGTGAGATCACTACTGAAACACAGATCACAAACTTCATAATAAAATGGATAAATACATACTTTTAAAGAACTGAGTTAAAGAAAGGATACAACCTAGATGTCACTCAACACACCACCTGAGCTGTGAGCAGGATTAGCATAAACTGGGCGCTCAGGAGCTCCTGCCCTCAGGTGGCAAAAGGTAATCAAGGCAAAGGGCTGTTTGTCTGCACTCCAAAGATAGCTGCACAGGATATCTTAAATTTGTTCCTAGCCTAATCTACACACCTATGTGTGCAAAATCTGAAAGAAGTAGGCTGGAAGTGCTAGACACTGGGAAGAAGAAATGGGAAGGAAAATATTATCCAATTAAAAAGCCATTATGTTACACCCAACAAACAAGACACCAGAACCACCCCTCCACACACCCCAAGGATCAGTAGGCAAGAGAAGGAAGGAAAAAGGAAAGATAAAACTGGAGATCTTTCTCCCTGCCTTACTAGGAGCCTGTGAAATATCAATTCTGTTAACAACCTCTTCCCTGGGATCGATCTGAGGGCACATGTAGAGAAAGTGTTTCATATAACTTCCCTTAAGGTCTAAGAAAGTAAATTAGGCCATGCATATGAGAATTCTCCTTTTGCTAAGATTTCCCTGGTGGCTCAGATGGTAAAGCATCCACCTACAATGTGGGAGACCCGGGTTCAAACCCTGGGTTGGGAAGATCCCCTGGAGAAGGAAACGGCTACCCACTCCAGTATTCTTGCCTGGAAAATCCCATGGACAGAGAAGCCTGGTAGGCTACAGTCCATGGGGTCACAGAGTCGGACATAACTGAGCAACTTCACTTCACTTCACTTCATGATTCTGTAAACAGGCAATTAAAAATATAACTTCAGGAAAACAAATTATATACATACCATGACCATATGTGGCCAATGCAGCAGTAACATCACAAATAATTTTCATTTCCACTTCCATAAATGAATTCGGCCAAACAGTCAAACTAAGGATTTGAACTAAGTAAAAATGTAATTTGATGCCAAGAAAGATGTGGTAAACTGAAAAGCAGAAAAATACTTGTTTAAGCCACAAGCTATTCAATTGAGATAGACTATTGAAGGGGCTGAAGTTGCCAGTTTCCATATGTTGGTAGAGTACTGAAAATATCTTGCTTCAGTTTAAGACTGGATGCTCTTAAATATGTTTTAGGTTTCCCAAAGCTTAAATCTGTAGTCAGTTCATTTAGGTGTGGGTGGTGTATTTAACCTGAGATCCTTTCTTTCCATAGAGCAAAATTAATGAATCATCTGTCCCTGTGAAAAATCTGTGCTTCTGAAAGAATTTTAAATCTAAGCTAGGAAAGGCCTGAGGTGTTACATCTAAAAGGAACTGTGGCAAAGTCTGACCTCTTATAAACTACTGTCTCAACATGTTTTTCTTTTGAGGAGCAATAAAATTCCATATTTGGAATAATACCTGATGGTACGAATATAACCAGTGAATCTGGTGCTAGGTGGGAGATTTCTGGTGCTCCTATGGAAGCAAAAGCCCTGACCAGCAATGCCATCCACTGTTGCTTCCTCACACTCTGAGCCAAGGATGAGAGTCCTCACCAGTCTCTAGCTTATAAGACAACATTAAGAGAAGAATCTCAATAATAACAGATTATTAATGGAGATTTAAAAAAAAAAAAGCAGGAGGAAAGGGTTTGAGGAACTGTTTTAAATGGAAAAGGCAAAAATCCAAAGGCTAATATTTTTAGAAATTCCAATAGTGCATAAAATTCACAACCTACATGTTGTATGAATAGGAACCATCACACTACCTTCTACTATAAGCTGTTTAAAGGTAGACATTTTTCTTTGTTCAAAATAATTCCTACTAACCAGGGAGGTTCAAGGACTTACTCCTGCTCTTCATAAGCCTTAGGGTAAAAACTGGGAAGGACAAACACAAGGAGAAAGCCTCTAAGCCAATGAAGAGAGGAAGGAGACAGGGCCAGAGCCTGTACACCCTTAAATAAATAATCGGTGACTGCAAAGAAGTTTGCCTAGGTCAGGGTTAAATCTGATATGCTGGTAAGGGATCACAGAAAGGCTGGGAACAAACAGCTGTAGCTAAACATTATAGATATTCAGGTAATTGCTGAAATTACATGAGCAGATGACCTAAACACTGGGTGTATACAAGGGAGATAAATAAGGCCCTGCTCCTAAACTAGCTAGCACCAGTTTCTTCAGACAGGCAGAATGAGATCCTAAAAGAAATTTCCATCCAGGTATAAGGCATAGAAGGGAAGGAAAATTAACATTGTTTGAACACCTGTCATGTATTTCATATAAATGGACATAAATTTGCGCAAACTCCAGGAGACAGTGAAGGAAATGAGAGCCTGGTGTGCTATAGTCCATGGGGTCACAAAGAGTTGGACATGACTTAGTGACTGAACAACAACAACTTCATATAAAATAGTTTATGTAACCTTTGGAACCATTTGACTGAGAAAGAAACAGAGGCTTAAAGAGAATAAACTGTTTTCCCCACAACATGCAGAGCTCTAGGTCTGCTAGGTTCCAAAGCCAATGCTATTTCTACAACACAATCACCTGCATGGATTCAGTCGGGTGTATTCTGCGCAACAGGAAAACTGGTGGCCTTCTGATCACCTCATTTTGTGGACCTACAGGCTTCTAGACCACAGTAAGCCTCTGACTCCCTAGCTCTTGCCGTGATGAAAGCTCCTGGGCTGTCTATACTGACTGACAGTAAGTACGCCTTACTCCTGCTGCTGAGGACACACTGCGGGGGCAGGGCCGTGTGAGCAGCCAGGAAGCTAGAAAGGTGAGAGCAGGATTCTGCGGGAGTCAGGACCTCCAGCTCCACCATTCTCACTAGCTGAAGAGATAAGGAAAGAGTTCACAATAGTGGATACTCCCCAAATAATTTAAATTTATGGGATTTTTTTTTTGTTATTTTGTAGCAGCAGCTTTATCTCCAATTACATTTTGCTCAAGCAAATACTGGCCTTCCCTTGTGACTCAGCTGGTAAAGAATATGCCTGGAGATCCTAAAGATCTGCCTGAAGATCCCCTGGAGAAGGGAAAGGCTACCTACTCCAGTATTCTGGCCTACAGAATTCCAAGGACTGTACAGTCATAGGGTTGCAAAGAGTCAGACACGACTGAGCGACTTTCACTTTCACTCTCTTTCACTTTCAAGCAAATGTTAAAATTCATCTTTCATCTCATAGTAAATGCTACAGATTATGGTAATTCACTCTTCACCCAGAGCCAAAGAGGACAAGAGAAACTCGACTGAGATGAAATATATTAGGAAAATAATAGCAAAACTGATTAATCTCACACGAATAATTAAAAGTTGATTATGCAAAGAAATGTTTTAAGACAAACTCAAGATTATTACCCTTCAAATAAGAAATCTAAATAACCTGCTCAAAATTTTTCCTGAAAAATCTGAGAATAATTTCAGGTTGGTATTTTTTTTTGGTAGTGTTGTTGACAATAAATATAATCTAACAGGATTAACATTCTTCTAGCTGTAATCTGTATCCTTTTCTGGTTAATATCCAATGATTTAGCAACCGTTCCCCACCCCCAACTTAAAAATATACTCCTTTTTAAAGAATTTCAGATTTCTACAGATGGATAAAATGAATATCTTACTAAGCAGTATTAAAGGATTTTGTGTCCTTGCCTCCTTAATCCTTTCTATTTTGCCACAGCCCCCTCCCCTAATTCAGTATATCAACATTACAAAAATAAGTTAGTTGCTGCTTTAAGTACAGATCTGCATTTAAGAAAGCCTTAGAAAAAAAAATAAAGCAAGCCTTAGGTTCTGAAACTGCTACTTTTGGTTCAGAGCACTCTCTCCCATGAATGGTCCTTCTAGCTCTGTGACATTAATACCATCACAATGCTAATACTGCACAAGATGCTTAAATAAATGGTAAGCATCGAAATCCTTAAATAATCATGCAGTCACATGTAATAATTATCTCAATAGCAACCCTTAGGCCAGGATGCTGTTTTCCTAGGGCTTTCCTGAATACACTGTTATAAAATCAGGCCCTTGGAGGCCCTGAAGGTGTAATGGGGTGTAATTACAAAAAAGAAAACAGAGAGAGATGACTCAATTTGTCTGAGATTTCAGTGAGACACCATTGAAGAGGGAAAATACAGAAATAAACAGGCGGCAGCAGGGTTTAAAGGGTTTGGTAAAAGTTATATAGAGAGTCCCCTGCCATTACCCCTAAAGAGAAATAGTGAGAATATTAAAGGTAGATGAACCTTTACCAGTCAGGCTGAGGGCTACCTATAGCAAAGAAAAGTAGTCAATGTACAAAAGATTACCTCAAGATGGACTGTAGCTCTAAACTTGAAACACAGTCACAAAGCTTCCGGAAGAAAACATGTGCCTTCCAAGCAGGCAAAGATTTCTTGGGCAGGAAACATAATGCTCCCAACGAAAGAAAAAACTTCACATCATCTAAATCCACCATTAAAAAACTGAGTGGTCTTACAGTTTAGGGCCTATTGACCTGTGGCAGCTCCCTATGCTGGAGAAGGAAAGAAAGGTCTCAGATCCTTTCAGGACTCCTGGTCTTTCACAAGGGACACAAAAGGGTTGAAGGGAAGAGGAAAGAAAAAAATCCCTTAGATCTCGGCACAATTAATTTACCCAAAAAGAAAATGAGAGACAAATACTCAACATGCAAAAGTCTTGTGAAGAAAAAGGAGGAAAACCACAGAACACGCTAAAGGCCGAGGAAGACAGCCCTTGGGATGGTGTACCACAGGAGGCAGAAGGAAATCCTTAACTCTCCAAAGAAGGTGCAAGCCAGGAAGCAGAAGGAAACCTGAGAGGAGGGCTGACTCTGCCTAGTCACGGGCACACCCGTTGGGCATCTGGACCATGAAGAAATAAGAGGAGCAGGTGAGTTGGAAAGGCGTAGAGAAGAGAGAAGAAAAGTAAGAAACAAATCTGTGATGATGGATTAGAAACTGGAGACAGTATGAGCACTATGAAAAGGCAAAAAGAGAGGACACTGAAAGGGGAGCCCTCCAGGCTGCTACGTGCCCAATATGCCCCTGATGAAGAGTGGAGAAACAACTCCAGAAAGAAAGAAGAGATGGAGCCAAAGCAAAAACAACACGCAGTTGTGGATGTGACTGGAAATGGAAGTAAAGTCCGATGCTGTGAAGAACAACCTTGCATAAGAACCTGGAATGTTAGGTACATGAATCAAGGTAAATTGGAAGTGGTCAAACAGGAGATGGCAGAGTGAACATCCACATTCTAGGAATCAGTGAATTAAAATGGACTGGAATGGGTGAATTTAACTCAGATGACCATTATATCTATTACTGTGGGCAAGAATCCCTTAGAAGAAATGGAATAGCCCTCATAGTCCACAAAAGAGTCCAAAATGCAGTACTTGGATGCAATCTCAAAAATGACAGAATGATCTCTGTTCATTTCCAAGGCAAACCATTCAACATCACAGTAATCCAACTCCATGCCCCGACCAATAATGTTGAAGAAGCTGAAGTTGAAGAAGCTGAAGTTGAACGGTTCCATGAAGATCTACAAGACCTTCTAGAACACCAAAAAAAGATATCCTTTTTGTTATAGGGGACTGGAACACAAAAGTAAGAAGTCAAGAGATACCTGGAGTAACAGGCAAATTTGGCCTTGGAGTACAAAATGAAGCAGGGCAAAGGCTAACAGAGTTCTGCCAAGAGAATGCACTGGTCATAGCAAACACCCTCTTCCAACAACACAAGAGAAGGCTCTACACATGGACATTACCAGATGGTCAATACCGAAATCAGACTTAATCAGTCTTAGAAGTCAAGAATGCAAAAGCTCTATACAGTCAGCAAAAACAAGACTGGGAGCTGACTATGGTTCAAATCATGAACTCCTTATTGCAAAATTCAGATTTAAATTGAAGAAAGTATGGAAAACACTAGACCATTCATGTATGACCTAAATCAAATCCCTTATGATTATACAGTGGAAGTGACAAATAGATTCAAGGGATCAGATCTGACAGACAGAGTGCCTGAAGAACTATGGGCAGAGGTTCATGACATTGTACAGGAGGCAGTGATCAAGACCATCTCCAAGAAAAAGAAATGCAAAAAAGGCAGAATGGTTGTCTGAGGAGGCCTTACAAATAGCTTAGAAAAGAAGAGAAGCTAAAGGCAAAGGAGAAAAGGAAAGATATACCCATTTGAATGCAGAGTTCCAAAGAAAAGCAAGGAGAGATAAGAAAGCCTTCCTCAGTGATCAATGCAAAAAAATAGAGGAAAACAATAGAATGGAAAAGACTAGAGATCTCTTCAAGAAAATTAGAGATACCAAGGGAACATTTCAGGCAAAGATGGGCACAATAAAGGACAGAAATGGTATAGACCTAACAGAAGAAGAAGACATTAAGAAGAGGTGGCAAGAATCATGAACTATATAAAAAAGATCTTCATGACCCAGATAACCACAATGGTGTGATCACTCACCTAGAGCCAGACATCCTGGCATGCGAAGTCAAGTGGGCCTTAGGAAACATCACTATGAACAAAGCTAGTGGAAGTGATGGAATTCCAGTGGAGCTATTTCAAATCCTAAAAGATGATGCTGTGAAAGTGCTGCACTCAATATCCCAGCAAATTTGGAAAACTCAGTAGTGGCCACAGGACTGGAAAAGGTCAGTTTTCATTCCAGTCCCAAAGAAGGACAATGCCATTGTTCAAAATACCGCACAATTGCACTCATGTCACATGCTAGCAAGGTAATGCTCAAAATTCTCCAAGCCAGGCTTCAACAGTATGTGAACCGTGAACTTCCAGATGTTCACACTGGAAGTGGTGGATTTAGAAAAGCCAGAGGAACCAGAGATCAAATTGCCAACATCTGTTGGATCATCGAAAAAGCAAGAGAGTTCCAGAACATCTACTTCTGCTTTATTGACTATGCGAAAGCCTTTGACTCTGTGGATCACCACAAACTGTGGAACATTCCTCAAGAGATGGGAATACCAGACTAGCTTACCTGCCTTCTGATAAATCTGTATGCAGGTCAAGAAGAAACACTTAGAACTGGACAGGGAACAACATACTGCCTCGAAATTGGGAAAGGAGTATGTCAAGGCTGTATACTGTCACTCTGCTTATTTAACTTATATGAGAAATATGAGAAATTTCATGAGAAATGCTGGGCTGGATGAAGCACAATCTGGAATCAAGATTGCTGGGAGAAATATCAATATTTCACATCTCAGACATGCAGATGACACCACCCTTATGGCAGAAAGCGAAGAACTAAAGAGCCTCTTGATGAAAGTGAAAGAGGAGAGCGAAAAAGTTGGCTTAAAACTCAACATTCAGAAAACTAACATCATGGCATCCAGTCCCATCACTTCATGGCAAATAGATGGTGGAACAATGGAAACAGTGAGAGACTTTATTTTGGGGGGCTCCAAAGTCACTGCAGATAGTGACTGCAGCCATGAAATTAAAAGATGCTTGCTCCTTGGAAGAAAAGCTATGACAAACCTAGACAGCATATTAAAAAGCAGAGACATTATTTTGTCGACAAAGATCTGTCTAGTCAAAGCTATGGTTTTACCAGCTATGGTTTTACCATATCCATGTATGGATGTGAGAGTTGGACTATAAAGAAAGCTAAGCACCAAAGAATCGATGCTTTTGAACTGTGGTGTTGAAGAAGTCCCCTGTTGAGACTCCCCTGGACTGTGAGGAGATCCCACCAGTCCATCCTAAAGGAAATCAGTCCTGAATATTCATTGGAAGGACTGATGCTGAAGCTGAAACTCCAATACTTTGGCCACCTGATGCAAAGAACTGACTCATTGGAAAAGACCCTATGCTGGGAAAGATTGAAGGCAGGAGGAGAAGGGGATGACAGAGGATGAGATGGTTGAATGGCATCACTGACTGAATGGACATGAGTTTGAGTAAGCTCCAGGAGTTGGTGATGGACAGGGAAGCATGGTGTGCTGCAATCCATGGGGTCACAAAGAGTTGGACGTGACTGAGTGACTGAACTGAACTGGAAACAAAGATATTCACACTGCCCTCCTCATCCTGTTTGCTTTAGGCCTTGAATTCTTTTTGGTCTAATATTAAAAACTGGCCCCTGCTTCTTTTCTGTTAGCATTTTCTGGTGTGTCTCTGATTTTTGTTTTATTTTTAATCACCTGGTGGAGTTTTGTTTTAGGTAGTTTCCTTGTTACCAGCATCTGGATTTTCTATTTTGACACATTCTCCAGGTCTATTTTTCAATTGGGAAGTTTCACACATATGTATGAAAATATATTCACCCCATATCATAAAGTAAAATTTAACAGGCTACAAGGCAGTATATTCAGTATCAGTTTACATATGTAGAAGAAAATCTCAAATTGTGCATGTGTGTGTGTCTGTGTGCACGCATGTGTGTATACATACATACATATATCAAAAATTTAACTGTGCCTATTTCTGTGTGGTATTTTTTTCCTTTTGCTTATATGTATTTCTTAAAGAACACATCAAACACACAAAAATAATTAAAGGTTTTTCCATAATTAAGAGTCAATCAAAGAATTTGCAATCAGTTTATGTAAGGGCAACTGGAGCACCTAAACATTTGATGAAAGAATTGTTTAAAAAAATGTAAACCTCAAATTACCTCTTGATCTATAAGCCAGAAGAATAAAACTGGCAATTTTACAGCTTAAAAAAAAAAAGAAATTGAGTAGACAAGATACAGGATTGAAAAAATAGTTACAACATAGACATCTGACAACAGACTTGTGTCCAGAATATATAAAGAGTTCTACAAACCAACAACAAAGAGATAAACAACCCAGTAAAAATTTATAAAAAGACTTCGACACTTTTGATTTCATGCAATAAATTTCAAGAACAGACAAAACTGGGACTTACCTCGTGGCACAGTGGATAGGAATCCACCTGCCAATGTAGGCAACATGAGGTTCCATCCATGATCCAGAAAGAGTCCACACGCCTCAGAGCAACTAAGCCCATGTACTGCAACTATTGAGCTCTCTCCCTAGATGCTATGAGCCTGTGTGCCCTAGAGTCTGTGCTCCACAAGAAAAGCCACTGCAACGAGAAGCCCTTGCTTGCTGCAACTAGAGAAAGCCTGTGCGCGCGCACACACACACACACACACAGAGCAATGAAGATCCAGCACAGCCAAAAACAGATAAATAAAATTTAGAAAAAAAAGAATAGAGAAAATTAATTTGTGGTGAAAGAAATTAAAAAATGGTTACCTAGGGGTGGGGTGGGGAAAGGAATTGACTGGAAATGGCCATGAGGGAACTTTCTGGAGGTGAGAGAAATGTTCTATAGCTTATGTAGTGGTTACATAGGTATATACAATGGTAAAAACTCATTGAAACAAACAACTAACAACACATTATTGTATGTTAATTATACTTCAAGTTTTTTTTTTAACGTTAAGAAGTCAGAATCAAAAAAAAAAAAAAAAGAAGTCAGAATCAAAGTGGTAGTTAAGTGATCGAGCATAAAGCAAAACTTGACAGTTGTCTAAATTTTATCTGAATTTTAAAAACTGTGAAATATTTAAAATACGTTTAAATACATAGAATACAGCATAATGAACATTCACATAACTCAACTTTATCAATCTTAAAATTCTGTCCTATTTGTTTAGTTTCCTAACAAAAAGCCCCCATGAATCTCTGCCCAATTCCAGTCATCTTCCTTGTCATTGTTGTTGTTCAGTCAGCTGTTTCTACTCTTTGACATCTAGATTCCTAAATTTATTCCATGAATAAATTTGCTGAACAATAATGGTCAACACAAATAAATATAATACATGTGTAAATAATTTACCCCTTTCTCTAAAAGGGCATACTAAAAAGGGCAAAGAAGAAGGAATTATTTGGCATCTAAGTCCCAGGTTTTGGTTTTCTTTGCAATATTCATTAAGATAGTCTTGCCCTTGCTCACTAAAGAACAATGAACAAACCTCAGGTTACACAGTAATCAGTGGCAAAATTAATCGTAATCTATTTCGCTCAGTTTTCCTTCTTCCTTAAGTGAGTCTCCTCTGCTTGGAGTAAAAGATAGCTTAATAAATGTTACCTATGTTGTTCTAAAGGAGATTAGTTACTAGTTATAATGAAAGGTAGACACAACTAAACAACAACAGAACAGCAAACGCTGATTTTTCTGCAAATCTCTTATCTGGCACTTCTG